>NW_025220892.1:649267-751622 GCF_014066325.1 Apis laboriosa
TTTTTTTCTATTCCTCGTTGCATTGTTATTTTTTTTTTCCTATTTTTTTTTTTTTTGTTTTTGTTTTTTAGGCGTACAATTTTAATTTCGAGTAAACGTGGACACGATCAAAATGAAATTGCGTTACGAATGAATATGTAACGCTAGGTCATCGAATGGGGAGGGGAGAAAAATTGGAGAGAAACGCGCAGGATGGATTTTTTTTTTTTTTTTTTTTTTTTTTGAAGGAGATTAAGTTAATACTCCTTTCGTAATCCTCTCGTAATACTCGTTTTGTTCGTTTTTCCCATTGTTTTGTATCGAAGAACGAATACATTCTCTTTCGATAATTAATACAAACGAATCTTGTATTTTGGAAAAATATTTTTGGCAAACTTTCTATCATAGATCATCGATCTAACAGTTTTCAATATTCTACGTTACTACACGGAATATTTCATCTTTCTTCTTGCTGTTTGCAACATCAACCCACCATCGAATCTCTACGAGTCAAGAAAAAAAAAGAGATCCCGAGCGAGAGAGAGGCTTCCTCGAAACGAGGGATCGAACACGCGCAAGGACATCACATTCCCCTCCCCCCCCCTCCCTCAAGCCACAAAGGTAGAAAACACGCTTAAACACGCCTGTCATCATCATCGTCATCCACGCAACGCGGCTATTATCATCATTACGCGTTGCATCCTACGCTTCGAGCGCCGAAAACCTCGCGTAAACCCGGCACGCACAAACCTTCCCTTTTGTATCCTTCCCTCCTCCCCCCTCCGCGGGGAAATTTCTCGCGGGAAGAGAAGAAACTCGGGCAATTTGCGCGACACGGCCGTCGAGAAAAAGAGGAAACCGCGTGAAAAAAAACAAAAAGAAGAAAAGAAAAGAAAAGAAGAAGAAGAAGAAGAACGGTTTTCAAGCGGGGACAAAGGGGACAAGAGAGCGTTTCCGTTGCTCGGAATATGCGAATGGGTTAAGTTGGCCGTTTCGTTGGAGCGCGAGATTGGGTTGATAGCCTCGAGGCCATCCACGTTTCCATCCTTCTTCGCGCCGTGTACATCCGCCTCGCTCGATTTCGAAGCGAGAGTTCCAGAGATAGCGATGGGAACGAGAATCGATCCGAGCTTCGATCGAGCTCGCGATCGACGACGCGTGTACAATTTGCGTGTACACTGGCAAATGCGCGCGTTAACGCAGCGAGGATTCGATTCGATGGATTAATTATGACGGTCGGAGAGAAGAATGGGAATAGGCCCTCGAACGGGACGGTTGGATCGATGAACGGACAGAGAGAGAGAGAGAGAGAGAGAGAGTTTTTGTGTCCTCGAATTGGGCGAATTGGTCAGGATTCCGGGAGAATTTCGAGGGTGTTTTGTTCGAAGGGTGTTTCGAGTGGATTGGAAGGAGTGGGTTGAAGGTTATTAGGGAATGGTTATAAATTGATTCGCGTTGAGGGTCTATTCGTTAAATTTTGGGAGGGATTGTTATGGTAGGATTGAGTAATTTTTTTTTTTATTAGTCGTTTTGGATAGAAGATTGAGTTTTTAATTTTCAATAATCGAGTTCTTCGATCGATTCGTGTAAAATTTGGTAATGAATTAAATTTGTTGTTAATATATTTTATAATGATGGATTCAAGAATTGTTGTTGTTCATTAAAACGTTAATAATTGTAAATATATATATATATATATATATAAGAAAGATGTTCGAAAAGCTGGATAGTTTCGTAATCAATTATTCTCTTAACGTTTCTCGGTAAAATTTACGCATGATCGAATAGCACGATCCTCGACCAATTAAAAACAACGTATAATTTCTTCGTTAAACACCAACCAATCTTCACCCCACACCTCGTCTTCCTCTCAGTCAATCGAATCCCCTCAACAGAACAAACTACTTGAACCCGGTATACACTCGAGCACTGAGAGCATCCTCCAGAAGAATCCATCACTACCCATCATCTACTCTTAATCATCTCTTCCACTCCCTCTCTCTTTCTCTCTCCCTTTCTGTGTCACTTCCGCGAAAAATCCATCGCAAATCACGATCCCCAATCATTCCTCATCCCCGATCCATCCCTCTAAATCCCTTCTAAAACCATCCAACTCTTAATCAAACCCCTTAATACCATCAGAATCCTTCAAACAAGGTGAAATTTAAGTCAGGCTTACTTTCATCGCTACGCATGAACGATCTGATCGAGAAGATCGCGGGTAGCGATGGGTTGAAGTGTATCGCGAGTAGATTTGAACGGATCTTTAATAAGAATATTCTTTCGAGAAAGAATAAAAATTTCGAAGCGTTCAATTTGTGAAAATTACAGACGCATCTAGAAACGAAGAAAGAAGTAAAATCGAATAAATTGAAAAGTAATCAAAAGCACTACTTTCCACCTGTGAAACAAAGTCGCTATCGTTTTTTACTTAATCATGCAACTATTCTCATCTCGCGAAATAATAATCTATCTATTCTTTCCTTTTATCCCCATAGAATTTTTGTCTTTGAGATTCGAGATTTTCAATCTCGGACAAAGATCGAAAGATAGACACCGATAATAAACAATATTTATCGTATAAAAATTTTTCTTCCAAAAGAATATGGAAAATTTAAAATTACAAAGTCTCGAAGACGGGAAAACGCACGAACCCATCGCTACGAAGATGACAAGCAAGGAAAGATCGTGGGGCAGGCACGCACAAACCAGCCGCTGGGAAAGGGGAAGAGAGGGGAAGGGAGGGGAGTGACGAGCGCAACGGTGCAGCACACGGGTGCAGGTGCATCGAGCCGGTCGCTCGACGTTCGCGTGGCGAGCAAAAGGGACAGCCTGGATCTTTATTCTCACAGTTGAACGAGGATGCCAAGTCTGGGAGAAGAGGGGGGGAGAGAGACCGGTTTTGTCCGCCGCCAACATCCCTCTCCTTCCCTCCTCCACTTATCCGTGTCCGTTTCTTTCGCTGGCAAAGCCTCGAAAACCGCGACAGCCTCTTTCTACCCTCTCCCCTCCTCCTCCCCTCCTCCCCTCCCCTTTCGATTCCACGCTTTTCCCGCCGGCTCCGAGCTCCTTTTCGCCCGTGAGCCGCGCTGTCGTCCTTTATGTCTGGCCTCCGTGTGTATCTTGATCGTTGGGCCCCTCTCTCTTTTGTGCCTCGCGTTGCCAGACATGAAGAAGGAGAGGAAGAGAGGGAGAGGAGGAAAGGGAGAGAAAAAGAGGGACGCGTGGTCAACCCGCGAGATCTCTTTCAAAGCAGCGTTTCAACGATCGTGGTAGTTTTCACGGACGCGCGTTTTTCAGAGGAAACGAGTTCCATAGACGCGTCTCGTCGAGTTAGGACGGATGAATCTTGATGGTTGCGCACGAGATTGGAATGGATTTCGAAGAGGATTCGCGTCGAATGGTCGAGCGTATTGTTTATGGGTTGTACTACGGTGAATAAAGTGTTTGGAAAGTCGTGGGATGTCGAAATGTAGAGGGTGATCCTCTTGCAAATGGACTCTAAAACTGCGTTTCAATACTGAGATAATAATACTTTTCTACGTATAGTAATCTGATGATCAAGAGAAGAGAAATCGAATTGTCGATAGAGCTACCATTAAATTAAATTCTACAGTTCTATAAAGTCTTACAATCTAAAGTTTAGATATTTATAGTCTAGAGCTTATAGTATTAATATAGTAAGGCTCAAAATATTCCAGTATCTAAACAAATCTTAAACCCCAAAATTTGGGTCCTACATTTTAATACATGTAAATATAGTATATGTATTTAAGAAAATTGAAATAACTTGCGAGAATCGACGAAGAATGAGACATCTATCGACAACGAATTGAAGTAACGTTATACTCCAATTTATTTTATTATTTTATTAATCATCTTTAAACTATTTCTTTCGATCTCGTATTTTACTCGTATAATTCTATCCTCTTATTTGTCGTATAATATAATGTTTAATTTCTTTTCACACATTATAATCATTAATTATCAAAATTGACAGGTATTATGTAATATAGTTATATTTAGAAACTATACAGACTATACAGGTATTCAATACGATATTCAAGCTTTACTAAACACAAATTGATATAACGTTCAAAGCTAAAACATTAAATATACATAAGGCTTTCAATCGTATTTACATAATAATTAATCCGATCGAAACGTATTAAATAATCCGATTGTAACGTGTAATTAAATAACTTTTGCACGATTTTTTTTTTAGAAAAATTTAATACCTCTGATGGAAATGATGCATCGCGGATACCACAAAAAAAAAAGAAATTCCAAATTTCATTCAAATCTTCTGATATCGATATCACTTTCTGCTAATAAAATTCCAATGTTGAAACATTCTATCGAAAAGAGATAGCCGACGTAACGGAAAAATTCTAAACCTTTCGTTCACCAATATCCACGAATCGAATCGTGCATCCACGATCGAGCATCTCGTTACTCGTTTCGAATTTTATCCGAGTGGAATAAACTATTCGATTAGAAATGTCGTTTAAAAATTCTTCAACTTCTGTTTGACGTGAAAGTGAACGATGGATCGATTCGTGGCTGCAACGAATTCGAAAAACGTTGAATAAGTGACAAAAGCGGATAGGATAATCGGAGGTTAAGAGTCGGAGAGACACATTTTACGTGGGAAACTTAGTATCCCGTCGAAGTATTTTATAACGTTTTAAGTTCCACGAATCCACTTTCCAGTTCCAACGTTTTCCAACCTTCGTTCCGTTCACTTTCCGCGAGCTTGTAGAGAAAACAGGTGGAGAGTCGAGGATCAAGTGTCTCTTTTTCCAAGAACAGATTTTCAAGACAGAGGGGGATAACTTGACTGATCTTGAGAGACATCCTTCGATGAATTATCGACGATTTGTCTTTCAATCTTGCCTCCATCGAGTTCGAAATTATGAATTAATTGAATACAGTTTAATCTCGAAAATTTCATAATATTTATTCAATTTATTTTTTCGCATTGATGTAAATAAATTTTCATTAGTTTCTTCTCTGTATTATCAGATATTGACAGATAAAATTGCAAACAACAAATATTAATATTTAGTCCGTCAGAAGTCTGAATTTCTTTCGAATTTTTTTTTACGTAATTCTACGATTGTTCGATCTTGTTCCACGTTATATTCTACTAAAAACACGGCTGAAGAAACAATATATTCCATCCAGCAGCACGTAGAGATAACTGCTTACGCGCTCATAATGCCAACGTTCATTTCTTTTTATTGGTAAGAGTCCATAGAGCGAAGGTGACTGTACTCGGAACGTAACGAGCGCAATACTTACACAACCGCGCCACGTGTATTCGTATTTCGTGCTTCAATTCTCTCGTTTAGAGTTCGTTCAATGTTTCTAAGAATTCAATTAAATAATACTTTGCCCAAAATAAATGAGATAATCGCTGAATCCAAGAATTTCACGATTGTTCTCCCTCTCGACCTTTCAAAATAATTAACGCAAATCATTTCAATAATATTCCCTCATATTCCCCCGTTATCATCGTCCCTTAAATTCGACAATTTTCATTTTCATTAGCGGAGCCAACTGAAAATTGATATAATTATAATTTTTCCATAAATTTCACAACATTTATTTCTCATCTCATCTCTAGTTTATTATCTTTACACGATCTTATCCAACCGTTCCATTGTCCCCCTCCCCCAAGTCGATAGCATTTCACGTGAAATAATAATCCTCGTCCAAACTTTTGCCTTTTAAGTTGTGTTATGCAGTTTGAAGACGATTCTGGGGAGAATCTGTACAATGGCGTGTTCCCCACGACCCCCCCAAAGCCCAGCGCACAGTTTCACAGCGAAATCCTAAATTCGGGTCCCCTTGTAAACAATTGAACGGGTGGCCTGGATCTCGAGTTTCCAAGTTGGCGAGCAATCGTCGTGAGAGACGCTGCTCGTGTACCTTGAAACTGGCTATGATACCCGGTGGTGTATGCTCGCGACTTTCCTCGCTTTCCAACCATCTACTTGTCAACGACGACGCCAACTTCAGAAATTCGCTGCCTTGTTACGTTTATACCCTCCCTTGCCGATCTTCCCCCGTTTCATCCGCCTGCAATATCGGTTACGAAGGGATAAGAAACTTGTTTCATCAATGGGAAAAATTTGGAGTAGGAAATTTTACTTCTTTTTTTTTTTATTTTTTTTTTAACGTGTATCTTTTTATCTAATGAATTAAATACGAATCGATATTTATTTATTTATTTATTTAATATTTTTCTGTGTGTTTTTTCATCCGCTTGTAAAAAAAAAAATGCATCGAATATATTTTTAAAATATTACTTTTCTGGAACAATATGAATATATATAAATATATATGAATAAAAAAAACGTATTAAAATTTTAATCTCCGCGATACAACGGGTCATACTACGTACTAATATTAATTAAACAATATGTATCTCTTTTGACACGCGTGTAATGTATATAAAAAAAAAAAAAGAAAAACAAATAAAAAATAAACAAAAGTATAGAAAAGATAAAAAAACAAACATACACGTGAATACTGAAAAAAGATTGATAACCCGATTTATATCCCTGTCAAAATTGGAAACCCTATCATTTTTTTTTTTTTTTTTTTTACTTCTTTCATTTCCCCATTATATCGATGCAACGAATCAAACGAACAATCTTCTATCGAAATTCGTTTTTCGTTCTCGTTTCTCTTTCTCGAACGATAAATATATCGATATATACATAAACTATATATAAATAAATATACACACGTAGAAATTCCTCGCTCTCACTTTCTTCATTTCATTCTTTATTCACTCTTTTCATCTCAGGCCCCGCGCGAAATAAAACTCGATGAATGGTGTCCGCCGCAATACGCGAAAAATCCATACGTTTTGTCGTATTTTCATAAATAAAAAAAGGAGGAAGAAGAAGTAGAAGAAAAAAAAAGGAATCGTAATGGAGTTTCGCAATCAAATCCTAATGCGTTTTTCCAATCAAGCGAATAGCAAAGGAGGTGGCACACTTACGTGGAAACATCCATTAACGTTTGGAGAGTTGAGACTGATCGAGTGCGCCGCAACTTTGAGAAACTATGATTTCGGGTAGATTGTTTTCGCTATTCTTTCTCTCCCAACGTCGAAGGGAATTTTGAATCGTAGATGTCGTGATGTAGAGAACAAAGTCTGTGTGCGAGTTTAAAGGAAGAGGAGGAGGGAGGAATTATTGTAGAAATTATTGCGAGAAATGTTGTTTGTTTTTGTAAATTTGTTCGTGATTCGATGTTTTACGCGTACAGATGTTTAGAGAAGATGAAGGATTTGTGATGAAGAAGATGTGTATAAAATATAATTAGGTTTGTCAAAGGGCGTAAAAAGATTTTTTTTCTTTTCGAGGATCATTTTTTTTTTACTCTTGTTAAATTATATCTAATATTTGCGACAAAAAGGAAAATATAAAATACGTTATATTTATACGAAATGTTATATTTTAATAATCGCATTCAATGATTAGAATTTTAATGGATAATCTTATTATCTCATCTTGATTCTCTACTTGCGCAAATTCTGATAAATTTTATCACGAATATGTATATAACAGTTATATATGTTATTTTCCATTCCTTTTTTTTTATGAAATCGAGACGAAGCAGAGGCGACGAAAGACAGAAAATAAGGAGAAAGGAAAAAGATATCGATCGATCGTCGAATGTTGAACAAATATCCATTCGTCGAGGTATTATGAAATTCCATCCAGTGCAACGATCCAACAACGAACGAATTAATCCTCTTATAACGATTGTTTCCAATTTCTTTCACCTGATGGAAAAGTGTACGTAACGCAACTCTTCTTCTGTTTCTGCGATCGTTCCTTTGTGACAATTCAATGGAATGAAAGTTTAACAAAGGTCAGTTTTCTGGCAAACAGTTACGATTAACGATTACTCGCTTAAAATAATTTTTGTGCGTCTATCGTATACATAGTTTTGTTGAAACTATTAACATTTTAACTCTATTTTAATTTTATTCGATGTGTCACTTTTTTTTTTTTTGAGAATATCAAGGAGTAAGCGCAAAGATTAATATATAAGAGAATTAAAAAAAAAAAAGAAAGGATTTTTTCCAGAATTATTTCGTAATTAAAATTTATATAAATCGAAACGTGTTGGAAAAATGTTTTCAAATTTTCGATATACGAAAATATATACGAAGCGAATATTTTCTTCGTGAAAAATTGATCCTTTCGGTGATACAAGTTTATAAAACCAAACCTGTCAGAATAAGAAATATCACCAACCTAGTGGCATTCCTTTAAACTAAGCATTCTCCTCTCGAATCAATCTCTTTCAAAGGAATTTCACACTCGTCCCTAAACCATTTTCCACAGTTTTCATTCCGACCTGACACTTTCTCTATACTCTATCACGTTGCTCGCTTCGATATCATTCGTTTAATCGTGGCCAAAGGAAGATTTTCCAGGCCACGTGACCAATTCCCAGTACGATACCCAGAGCAATGCCCCACTTTTTCCCTTTTTTCTTTTCGCATTCGCGGAAAGAGAGAATTTATTAAACTTGTTCTCGAATGGAACAATGCTTGATTGATCAACACCTACTCGTATTATATTTCCCGATAATGGTGATTATACGAAGTCTCGCCATTCAACGTAAGAGAGAAAATCATTATTTATATTAATATATCCTCGTAGGCTTTGCTATATTTATAAAAAAGTATCGAAATTCTACATTTTTCATAAATTAATTACTATAAATTATTATACGATTAAGAATTACTCGAAATACTTTCTTTCACCCTTTGAAAATTCTTAAATCTAAGAGACTATCATCAACGAAGAATACTTTACTACATTTAAAAACTGAAATTCTACATTACCTTTTCCACGCATTTACTATTAAAATATTTGACAAAATATTGTACAACTGAGAATCGTTACCTCTTCCACCCCTCGAAAATCCTTAAATCTAAGAGACTATCATCAACAGAGACGAAGAATACTTTACTACATTTAAAAACTGAAATTCTACATTACCTTTTCCACGCATTTACTACTAAAATACTTGACAAAATATTGTACAACGACGGACTAAGAATCGTTACCTCTTTCACCTCTCGAAAATCCTTAAATCTAAGAGACTACCATCAGCACAGATGAAGAATACTTTACTACATTTAAAAGCTGAAACTCTATTATAAAATACTTGAGAAAAATATTAAATTATTATACAACAACCAGAGATCATTATTACTTAAAATACCTCTTTCACCCCTCGAAAATTCTTAAACCCAAGAGGGTATCATCATCATCAGCAGAGACGAGGGATTACACGATCTAATGGCACGGTGTCAGAATTATTGGCCGGTTTTACGGAAGATGGGAAGGAAGATCGAAGGAAGATCGAGGGGAAAGGCGGTTAAAGGGTGAAATGGGAGGGGTGGAAATCTCGGTAATCTGGTCACGTCGTCGAGATGCGTGGACTTATCTTGGAGGAGCAGATGCCGGTGAAGAGAAACGTGGCTTTTCTTATCCGGAACGAAGGCCTAGAACAGGCGCCGCATACCGTAACGAGTCGAATTATTCCCAAGGGCGGTAAACGGGCGAAATCTTCTCCAAGGGCGATGTGTAGCCACCCTCCTCCCTCCACCGTGTGTGTAGTAAGTTGTTGGCGAACGAACTTGCGAATTCGATCTGTGGAGGAAGTGGAGAAGGGAAGGATCGGGGGTTGTTGCGTTATTAGTGCAGGGCAGTGGGTATTTTGGCAGTCTAAATTGGGATTAGGGGAGTTTAGCCCCTTTGGGATTTGAGAAGCGGCCTTCAGGCGTGACCTTTGAAGGCGTTTGGAATTTGAGTGAATTCCTGTTGGAAGGGATGATTGTTTAATTCGGGGGAAGCAGAATTTTGTGCGATCATCTTTGAGAAAGGGAAAGAAAGAGATTCCATGAAGTGAATACGATAAGAATTTTTCTTTTCTTCTGGAAAGATAAATCGTTGATTGCGTGGATGTTAAATTTAATTACTTCTCTTGTAAACAATTTGTCTGGAAAATGCGATTCGAACGATCTTCCAATAGTAAAAGATACGAGATTGGCTGTTACATTTAGTTTATCCGTACTCGATCTTTCGATGATCCATTGGCCTCGTGATTATCGTGATATCGATCGAACACGTGAAACCTGAATATCAGTCGATGTCTCATTCTGAAATATCGCGAGGATGGAAACATGGATGAATTAGAACGTGTGATAAAATTTGTGAAAAAGAAATAATCGATCGATCGTTTATTTTTCGATTCAATTACATTACTATCTTTTTACCAATTGATATTTCATATTTTTTTCTTGGCTTACACCTAAAACAAAATAATTATCTATTAATTCTGACTGAAATTGATTAATTCTAAACGCAGCCAGAATGTGGAGTGATCGTAGTGGAGAGGGGAAAATTCTCGCACGAGCGCTGTCAGGAAATTTCAAAGCTTTCCTTTGCATTCGTGAAACTGTTTCAAACAGAAGTTTGATTGTTCTTCGTCTCTCGCAGTTTACGGTGTCCAAACTTTTTTACAACTTTGCCACTTTTTTACAGAAACCAGAGCCACTCTAACTTTTTTCGAACGAAAGGGCCGTCTCACTTTCTCACCCGTCCTATAATTCAACGTTAGTTCGCGTTAGCAGATAAGGACAATATATTAGAGCAAGAACTCGAATCGTTTGTTGACAAAGTTTAATGAAAAAAAAAATATAACTTCATTTTCGTACGTCAACTTTAAAAACGTCGACTTTCTGACAAAATTTCTTCTCTCGCGCGAATTTAAATTGTTTACACCTCTTTATTAAACAATTTTTACGAGATAAAAATATATATTTTACCCGAGATTACTTTCGAAAAGTTCTACAAATAATAATAATAATGTCATTATGCTACAATTCCAAATTTCTTTTTCTGAATTTTGGAAAAATAATCCAAATAGAATCAATGATCCAAAACAATCTCGAAACAATTAAGAAAATCGCTCTTAAACCGATCTGCGATCTTCCATTCGAGAAAAATAATCTTCCTCGTAATCTTCATCTTCCCCTCGATCGATCGATAACTATGCTAATATTTTCACGAGATGGCAATCGAGACAATGATTGGAAATGCACGAGTGGCAAGAAACAAAGAATGCTGTCCGGCCGGATTCCAACTCGCCCCTTTCCCAGCTTTCGTGCTTCTTATCTATGGACACACGTGACAATGGCGTGTTACGCCTCGACAATCGATTCGATCCGCTATCGAATTGTGTCTATTTGAAAAAAAAACAAGAGGGAGAAGAAGAAGAAGAAGAAGAAGGAAAGAGAGAAAAAGAGAATGGAGAGAGGTGGGGAAAAAAGAAAAGAAAAGAAAAGAAAAGAAAAGAAAAGCGAGGTATGTCGATACTTGGCGTGTTGTTTCCTTTTACGATCGATATCGATGTATAAATGGGCCGCGAATAGAAACGCAGCGAACCGCCACACGCGATTTTTGCTGTGTTAAAGAAAGGAAGGGAGAGAAAAAGGAAGAGAAGGAGGTAGAAAAGGGATTATTGCCAACAGGAAGAAATATGAATTCGCGCCTGACTTACTTTTTTTCCAGACCTACGTAGAAAACTGTGGCGAAACATATAAATTTACGTGGAGACGTTACTCTTCTCTCTCTCTCTCTCTCTCTTTATAAATTTGCATAAAATTTATCAGAAAGAATTGTTGTTGTATCGACGATATTATTGAGAGAAAAGAGAGAATGGAGGACGGTGTTATATTAATTTTGGATGTGATGATTTTTCTGGAATAATCCTTTCTTCTGAACTCTCAAATAACACAGGAATGAATTTAAATCTTTAAGTTGTATAAATTAATTATTCATCTTATTGCCTCGTGAGAAGAAATATTTCGAAATTGTTTGAATTTTTGTGTTTCTCCTAATATCGTTTCCTATAAATTCAACGACGATATATATATATATATATATATATATATATATATATATATAAAAAATAAAATGGCGCAAATCAACGTGGCGATCGATCCTAATTTATTTCTCCTTTTGCGAATCGTAGCTTTTACTTTCGCATACCCGTGCATATCACGTGTCGTGGTGTCAATCGATTGAAACTCGGAGAAACCGAATCCACCATCAGTGCGCAGATAATAAATTCGAGCGATGGAATTTCGTTTTGATTTCGTAACTCGACACAACGATAATTCGAGCAGCGATTACGCGAATTACGACCGTATTATATTTACATTACAGGGGGGAGGGAGGTATCGTGGGGAGAGAAAAGTTGCATCGAGTTACACCGATCGAAGCTTAGAGATTTGAATTGGGCGAGGGATTTGGCTTTCGGGGTTTTGAAACGGTGCCAAACAGCTTGATAAAGTATTAATTTGGGGAGGGAAGCAATGGCGTCGGCCGTTCGTAAAAATTAATGAAACGAATTACCCGATGAAATCGGTTTTTTAGTTTGAGGGATTTTTGAAGTTTGGCAAAATTAATTCTTCTTCTTTTTTTTTTTTTTTCTTGTCAAAATTTTATTACATCATCGTCACGGTTTTTTTTTCAGAGGAAGAAACGTAGAAAAGTAATTCAGATTCTTTGAGAATTTATTGAGGGAAGAATAAAAAAATTGGAAATATTTTTTCTCAAAATTTGAAATTTAGGAATTCGCGTTATATATCTTCGCGGATGAAAGTTGCAAAGATCTTTAATTAAATTCTTTAAATCGTCGATTAAATCAATTTCCCTGGAGCGGTATTTAATCTTAAGGAAAATGTAGTCAGCCGATAAAAAATTATTAAAGATCGGACAGAGGAATACGCTTGACTTCAAATTACAGTTATGAAACTAATCCTAGGATTTTCACGCTCTTTCTTTTCTATCTTCTATCCCGGAGGGAGTCTTTCAGCTTGAAGAAACTCTTTCGACACTTTTTTTTCTTTCCTTTTTTTTTTTTTTTTTTTTTTTTTTTCAACCACATCATCGTTTAAATCTGATACAAAATTCCTCAGGAGCGATATTAAATTTGTTGAATATAAAAATCTGTACAAATTATGCTATTGGAAAAATTATTAAAAGAAGAATAAAAAATATATGTATATCCTTTTTCAAAAGGATAATAATCTTCAGATTAAACAAATTAATTTTTCGTTCTAAATAAAAATGAATGGAAAATTATTCGTTTCATTCAAATGAAAAATTTTTATTTATCGTACGATATTTTCCTTTTTTTTTTTTTTTTTTTAATAGGCATTTCCTTTAAATTAAAACTTTAATTAATATAAAATATGATATAATCTCTTATTAATCCATAATTGGCATATGAATCACATATTTCACCTTGCATATTATCGGTCAATTAATTATCACCATGTAATGGAATTTATTTCTCACGATTAACGCTTATATCAATTCTTAAATTAATATTCAAATACTCTTCCACTTGGTATAAAATTAAAAATTCATTATTTTCCTATCAAATTTTAATTTTCAAACCAACCAATCGTATTTCTTTCGATGCGTGTTTCCAAGCTTTACAATTTTATCGTCAAAAATCGAAGGGTTAATAATTAATAAAAAACTTCCCCTTTCGTTCCAACATTAAAATCCTTTAAACCCCTTTACCTGCCGAGATACAACACACAGACGATACAATAACCGAAACCGCAATTCCAACGGTGGAAGACATTAACCCAAAGATATTCTTTAGAAAGGACCCACCTACAAAAGGAAGCAAGGGGCGCGAAAAGTGTTCGTACAAGCCACATGTTGCTCGCTCAACAAAACCGCGGCCCAAGAATACCTACCCGCCCATTCAACGTTACAGAATCCACCGAATCCCTCGAACTTTCACATACTCGAGGAGGGAGGGAGATCCATCGTGCGGTGACTCAAGGCCAGGGAACCGTAACCCGTAGAAAGTAATCCGGCAAAAGAAGAGAAAGGAACCGAGGAAAACCGATATCATTCCGCAACCGGAATCGACCACCTCGCTGCTAAACGTGAGTCAATGGACGACACAGCAATATATATATATATATTCTTTTTTCTCGATGTAAACAATTCATCCTTGAGTAATGCGATGCAATAACGTGGGATATTGATTTATTGATACTATAATATAATTAAATATCTTTGGATAAGTGAAAAGTATCGATTCAACTTTCTCAGGAATCCGAGACATCTAGAACCGGATGATCCAGTGTCAGCCACCACTGCAGGAGGATCTCTACGATCGCGCTCTATTTACCTGTATGACAGGTGTATACAGAAATATATATATATATATGAAAAAGGATTATGTAACCGATCGAGTCCGATTCTCATAACGATCGATGGGTTTGGGATCGTATTTTCACCGGAGGTTTCCTTTCTCACGCGTAATTCGATCCTTGACCGCGAGATCCGCGTGTACGTGGATGCGTGGACAAGTGGACACGGCCCTTGAAATCAATCGAATTCTCTCTTCGTTCAACTATTTACCGCGACTCGCGACGGGGGATGACGAATGTCGTCGTGGGCCCATTGAGCGAAGGGAGTTTGGTGGTTTCGGTTTTCGTGGCGATCGTGGAAACGATTGGTGGGATTTCGCGTCGACGGATTTCTGTCTAATGTTCGCTTCTGAGCTGGATTTCACGGTGGCGTTACGGTGACAGCGTGTTAAAGCGCGAGCCGCTTAATGAATAATTCCTGTTCGCAACGGGTTACTGGGAATCGCGTTAATCTTGGTTTCTTGGTAAATGCTGTTGCTGGCTTTGCGCGTATGTGTGTGTGTGTGTGTGGAGGGTGGACGTGACGATGGTTGTTGAGGGCGTGGATTTATTTGTGATTTTTCCGATCGTGCTAATTTCGATTGAATCGAGAATTTTGGCAAAAAAGCAATTTAGAAACTGAGAATTGAATTATTTGAGAGTATCCTGATAAATTCTTGTGTCTTTATTTGTAGAAAAATGAGAATATTATAATAAAATTCTCTACAGTTATTCTAGGGAACCCTAGAAGTTATAATTCTAGTGAATTTAGATCATACTTGAATCGTGTGACTAAAATATGTAAATTTTTCCTCAAAAAATAACACCGAGGTCTTTTCAGAATTGTATTTATTTAATTTAACGCGTAAGATCATAGTTTTACATGAAATTTTTCAACATCGAAGACACTCTTCAAGTATTATTAATTGAACTATTTTGTATTACTTTGAATCATTGCCGGTGTAAGCAGTTTAATTGCTCGAAATTGAATCTAATATTTACGATTTTTATGATTTTTCAAAATTATTTCTCCTATTGCGCCATCAAATCACGATATGAATATAAAATGCTCCAAACGTTTAGATTATTAGAAAACTAATGTTACTCGATGCGTCGCAATTACGATCTACAATCGTAGATCAATCTGTTTCAAGGACAATCGAAGGAACGCTTCAATCAACAGCGGGCTCGATTTAACCGGTTTGGGTGGCGTGCTCACAAACTGTGCTCGTTTGACAAAAGTTAGGAGAGAACTCTGGTGGCGACCAAACCCAAAAGGGGACACGATTCTCGGCGCAAAATTCAACTTACCTCTCCCCTCCCCCCTCGAAACTTCGCGTTACACGCGGGGACGAATTACGCTTAAACAGACTAACTGCGAAACGAATTCTTGCCTCGTTCGGAATTCCCGTGGACGACATCGAGAGAATTTTATTTCTATTCCCTCCTTCACCATTCCATTCAGGGTAGCAAACTTTTAATTCGATATTGGAATATTCGCGGTACGCCTGATTGCCCGTCCATTTGATCATTTCTATTTCGGCTGGTTGAAAAGCTGTTCGATTCGATTCGATAGAAATTAATAAATTGATAACGATATAAGATTAATTGAACAAATAATTTATATCCTGATCGATTGAATTGATACCGATACAATATAACTTTGAATCCTTGATGTAAATATTTCTTTTCTGGCTTTTCAGTATGTACAAACTATTGAATGAATGAAATTATTGTTCATTGATAGACTTGTATACAAACTGTTCGAGTTATAAAGTTGTTCAAAAATTTAAGAAATAAAAAAGTAAAGAATGTATCTTCATCCTCTTCCTCGCCAACCTCGAAATTCAAACATCCACTCCACTCGCTAGCGTGATCCGTAACTCTAATCTGAGAAAAAGTAAGGGAAATTTTCCCAAGCTTTCTCCTTTCCTTTCCCCCATCTTCATTCCTTAATTAAGACAGAAATGTTTAAAACAAACATTCCCCGACAGAGTCTGGTATCTTCCCTTCCTTACCTCTTTAATCATCGTCGCCAACTTTCGGCCAATAAAAATCGGTGTTATCAATGCCAAGAGAAGCCAGGACGGTTTGGTTAAATAACGTTAAATCAAAGTTCGTCGCGAGGCCGTGAATCGTTGAACCGTCGAAAAAAGAGCCTTTGCTCCATTTTATTTATCAGCTCATCGATCCTGGCTCCCTCCCCCACCCCCTGCCCTTCCTTTTATCCCTCGACCGGCCGAATTCGGGCGAAAAAACGAGGCAACACCGAGAGCGGTCTATCGGCGAGCATCGATTTCCATTCTGTTCGTCTCAAGCGATGCGGTAGCGATGGGATCGAGCGCGTCGCGAGATTCCGAACAAATTCTTGAACTTTGCTTGAATATCTCGTTCTTCGAAAGAAAAGCTTTACTCTTTCGAGGAATACTCTTTGGAATGGAAGGAAACGAAACTCGAAGGGAATGATTGGAATTCATCATCAAGAATTGGATGAAAATTAATCAGATAAAATAAAATCGTTAATTATATATATGTTCTGTAAAATGAATCTTTTAACACTGGATTTAATTTGATTTGTCGTTTCATTATATCACACTTGAATTGAACTTGATCCTTTCGCTCCCTTTCGATCGTTTCGAAAAGGCGGCACATTGAAGTAGAATTAAATCATCGATTCGAATAAGACAAGCGATACGATTGAGCATCGATTAAATGGGCCACGATATTTCGCTTCGCGTAATGAAATGGCGGAAAATTCGATTAATCTGATTCGAACGATTATCGTGGTAGTAAGCGTACTACGACTTGGGAGATAATCTCGTTCGAGTTGATGTTGGCTCGTTTATGGGAGATGATCACTTAGCGTACACGTTGTTGTATCATCGAATAACTAATTGTCATGTTGCTGAGTTTTCATTTGAATTAATCAAAGAGCTTAGCATTATCGAGATTATTATACTTAATTTTTTTTTTTTGAGTTTTCCTCTTCTTCATTTTCAAAATATACATCGCTCAATGATAGTAATTAACATTCAAGGGACGTATATACTGGCTATGTGAAATGTGAATAATTAATTACAATCGTTCACGATTGTTTTAGTCAAGTCTGACTGTACAATCAAGATTAATTACAATCCATTCTATTGGACGAAACGAACGAGTCACTTTATTCGTCAATTTAATTGATCATTCAACAAGTATCTTATCATTGAATCATTGAATCAACCTATGCATTTATCAAATCAAGAATAAATTATTTATAAATCCATCGTCTAAAACATAATCACATTACATTTGTATAATAATATTCAATTATAAAATTTATATCATCGACCAAGCATTAAATGCAAAAAAAAGAAAAAAAAGAAAATCTTCAATACGTTGCAGAGGGGTTCGACAATTCGAAAGTGGCGCCACGATGATACTTCCGCCACGTTTCAACGTCACATACAAAATTATCCGAAGAATCTTTCGCCACGTATACGAGAACCGTTCGGAATCGACAATGAGAGGGGCGGAAAATCCTCGTGGACGGGACGCTGCTGTAGATTCCTGGTCGAAGGCATAGCCGGGGAAACTAGGCATGGCCCGTGTACTCTGTTTTTGGAACTTGGATTAAGCTCGAATCGAGCTTGGCGAGGTTGTAAGCCGGCCAGAGAACCGGCTGTGTCGAATGTTTTCCGTGGTCTAGGAATTGAAAGGCGTGACGATTGGTGGGTGACGCTTTACGTAAAGAGCCGCGCTTTGTCCATCGATTTACAGTTAATCGAGATTATGAACTTTGGGGGTGATTAAAGGATCGTTTTTCATGGAAATTCGTACTACGTGTTACTTGGAACTTGATCTCAAATGGTAATTTTTAATAAATAAATATAAGTAAAATTAAATGAAAAATTGACACGATATTATCAGAATTATCAGAGAGCATTGTTTTGGCGGCAAATTTAAATGTCGACGAGAGAAGGTACAAGATAATACGAGATTTCTTTCTTATTTACACCTATGAAATAATAAATTATAGCATAATTTTTCGGGCACCAACGTGGAGAAACTATTGGCGAAGCTTCTCCATCCGGTGGAACAATCGGGGACGTAGAATTGGAAGGAAAACTGGAGACAAAGTAAATCCAGTTTGACCAGAAGGAAGAACGTTATTATCGGATTTTTATAAAGTCGCTTAAAGGTCTATTCTTTTTAAAAAGGTCGGGCGTATATATATATACTTCTCGAGAGTCTTCTCCCGAGACTCTTTTCTTCGTTGTTTTTTTATTTATTTCTCTCGACCCTTTGTTTTCCCTTTTCCCTTCGATTATCTCCCCCCCTCTCGTTCGTTCGCTCGTCTCCGATTTTCCATCCACTTCTCCTTACTTCCATGTTCAGACCCTCGTTACCACCCATTATCGTTCACCTAGCTCTCGGCGAGATGTTTTAAGGTTAATAATTGAATGAACGTATCCCCGATAAAACAACATAATTTCGCCCATCCTTTGTACAGCTTTCTCTTCCCTGAGCTTGAAAATTTCACGTTCTATCGATAATTGATAATGCTCGCATGCTCGATAATGAGTTGGAGAGAATTTTCCACGATATATTTTACAGGGGCCTTGTTACCTAATACCAAATACCGAGTAATACATTTTTTCCTATAATTTTGAGAGTTTTAATGTTTATATAACGTACAAGATTTCAGGATTTCAGGAATGAACGAGCAAATTAAAAGTGATAAAAGGAACGAGGGAAATAATTTAAGATTTCGTGAATATTATAGATTATAGTGGTGAATAAATTTGACAGAAATTTGGACAGATCAAATCTATGAGATTAAATCTACGAGAAAAATTTAGAACGTGGCCCCATCGATGAGAAAGACACGAGTTTAAGTTAAGGGAGGAAGATAGTCCAAGATGGTCGAGAACTGAACTCGATGGAAGCTCAGAAGCGAAATAATCGGGCCACTTGACGTCCATACTGATCGTTTATCTCCACATTATCTCCACGGATGCGAGCATCCATCCTGTCAGACTTTAAACCCCAGGATATATATCTTTCGAAAAAGATGGGATGCTCGAAAGAGAGAGAGAGAGAGAGTTTTTTCAACATTGATATATCAATGTGCAGAAATGATATAACAGCTTCGTAATTCGATATGATTTATCTTAAAATATTTGTTTAAGAACTTCAACTCTTTGTCACACGTGAGAAATTATTATTTTGCTCTCAGTAATAGAGTAAGAATATTTAATTGTGTTTCATTGTTCCACGCTGAAATCAATGTTATTTTATCATCCATTTAATCATTAAAACAAATTTCAGGATTCAATAATTGTACATAGATTATTTAAATAATTATTCTCTTCGCGCGTTAAATATTTATCTTTTCAATGAAATAAGAAAAGTAATAATTTAATGCTTTCTTGACAGCATAACGGAGCACTTCCAACCCCTCCTTTCCCTTCACATCATTTATCCATCGCGAATCCAAAAATCCAAACACAGGAGGAAGAATCACTCGGTGAAATTTAAATCACATTTTTAATTAATTTCAACCTCGTGGACAAATGCCTGCTAGAAATGTCTTCTTTTCTCGCCTATTGAATAGAGAAAGCAGGGGCGCGTTCCCTTTCGCATTTTGCTCGGACAAAGGAGCGTGTTTTTGCGGGGCGCGAATTTCGGCGCTCTTTCGCCGACACACCTCTGTCGCCGGGAAAATTTACGAGTCGAAATTTATCTCTCTACCTGGGCCAGACCCTGGTTCGTTCCTCCTTTTTTTCACCCCACCCATATACCCTCTCCAACCCCCTCCCTTCTTTTGTTTTCCTTTCACGAAAGGCAAAAATATATATTTTATTATATCCTCGTTGATATCGGATAAATTACGTTTTAATTTTGGAGTGGATCGAATCGATTTCTGTATTTCGTGGGTTGAATATTCATTCGAAAGGAATCAAGTTCAATTCTTGAATTGAACGTCGAAAAGAAATTTAAAATGTAATTTATTATCAGTCTTGAAATATTTACACATCATGATAAAATTAACTAAAATTCAAGGGATATTGAATTTCCTATCGTTAAAATTTTCACGCGATCGGCATATTTTAATCCGGTCGAAAAAAAAAGAGCGATAAATAACGAATTCCCCTTCGTGCATTTTCGACCGAGCTTTCAAAAAATCTAGAATCGTTTAGAAGATTAAATAATTAAAAACTTTCACGATTGAACGGGGTCGGATTTTAAAAGAGGAAAATTGGAGTGGAAACAAACTCTGACGTGGTAGAAGGCAGCCAGGTCGAGGAACCTCTGCCCAGTGAAAACGTTAGTTGATTGAAAATGATTCCTCCACCTTCGATTCGTCCTGGCGAGCATTCCATCCGCGTCGTAATTGTTTTAACGAATTCCGATACTTTTCTTTTTTTTTCTTTTTCTTCGTATCGTATTTTTCTTCGATATTTTACAACCGACCGTTTTGTCGCCTCGAAAACGCCGACCAAGCGGAATTTTCATTATTAGAATTACGAAAACTTGTTCGACTTTAATAACGAAATTATTCTTACTTGGCTACTCAAAATATTTCTTCCCTTCTTCCTTTTTCTTTCTCGTCTAATTAATTTACTATGATATCTCGTTTGAGATAGTTGCTCGACAAATATAAACGCGTTCTTCTCAACAACGAGTCCCTTTTGATATCAATTCAACGCAAATTTGAAATCTGGAATGAGTATAATTTTCGTAAGACGGAATAAAATATGAAAGAAAATTAATCTCTGGTTCGGTCCCTCTGTGAATTTTTAATATTTTCATACTGGCTGTGGATTACAAAAAAAAAGGATAACGTTCTAGAAACTTCAAAAATTGAAATGAAGTATGAAAATATACTCTCATTCATATAAATAATAAAAACAGATCGTTAGACTCGATAATATTGTATAAAATCGTACTTATTTATTCCATTTAAACCATTATAAAAATACTTTCCACGCGAATTGATGAAGATAAAAGACGAAGAGCTTCTAAAAATCGAAAGAGGAAGAAAAAAATATATAATACAATTCGACACAAACTTGAAACCGTGTAAAATAATTTTGCGAATGCAAATTAACGCTCTTAATTCCATCCCCGATAAAAAACGCACATCCTCATTCGTTGCAATACGTTCCAAAATTCGCGACGAAATTTATTTCGAATTTCCCGTTGGATAGCAGTTTGCCCTCCTCACAGCCTAAACTCATTTCACGCAATACTCCTGTTAAAACGGCAGAAGCTGGCCAAAACGCCGCTGAGAATCGCTCAAGTTTGGATCCAACCGATTATAATTATCCAGAGATACGCAATATCTCAAGTTTTCACCTAGTTCCGTG
The DNA here is from genome assembly GCF_014066325.1 of Apis laboriosa. Classification (NCBI taxonomy): domain Eukaryota; kingdom Metazoa; phylum Arthropoda; class Insecta; order Hymenoptera; family Apidae; genus Apis; species Apis laboriosa. The sequence continues at coordinate 670,868 of NW_025220892.1, forward strand.
GTTTAACCGGGTTTAACGTTGGGTTTAACCCTCCCTCGTTGATAAATCGAGGGACCTCGTCTAATTACACAACCGGCGCACAGTTACACGCGATATCTCGATATATATGCACGTTATGCCAGGATGAACGAGATCATCATCATCATCATCGTCCTTCTCCCATTAAATGCTCGCCTCCTTGTCCAACTCTATTGACCATTACTCCATTCGTTACAACGTGAGACGACGTTTGACGCGGTTTCCGTCACGCGATCGATGCGATGAGTGAATAAATCAATGAGGATTGTTATTATCGTGGCAACGATCGAACGATTCGGAAATTGGAATTGATTTTGGTTTAATTTTTTTTTTTTTTTTTTTTTTTTTTTTTTTTTTTTTTTTTTTTTTTTTTTTTTTTTTTTTTTTGATCGACGAAGATTTAATTGTTTCCTGTTATTCGATGGACGTGATGAAGTGGTTTTTTTTGAAAGTGAGCCGATATTTTTAGAGGGGTGAAAAATTGTAGAATAATTTATTTTAAGAACGTTTTTAAGGAATGTTTTTGATGTATGTATTCAATTTGAGAAGCGTAATAATTAGTTTTATAGTTGTACAGAAGTTTAGATTTGGTAATTATTATTACAAAGTATAGGTATATTTCGTTAATTTTTTCGTTTCGATATAGATTTTGTTTCACGTATGTTGTAACAAGTGAAAATTTCAAACGAGTTCTAAATTTTGGAACAAAATTTAAATAAAAATCTCGTATTATTTTATTACGGGAACGTAATTGGCAGAAAGTATAATTTTTCCATATGATTGAAAATGAATTTATTCGATGGATATCGAGTGTATCGAAGCGAAAGGGATATTAAAAATGAGATTGATTGAAAACGAGAGAGAGGAGAGCATTTAGAAAAGATTTAAAAATTCGTCGCGAGGAGAAACAATTTAAATCGGTGAATAAACAAGCATCACTGAATCAGATTTCGGATTTTTCTATCAATAGTATGATAATTATTAAGCAAACATCGAATCCATTAACGCCTCGATAAAAATTGCTTTTTCACGGGAAAATTTTATTTCGTCCATTTAGGAAACGCCTTTGCATCCCCTCCCCCTGCGACTATTATAAAACGTGCATTTTTCATTCCACCCTATAAACATAGCCGGCACTCTCCTCTCGAAATCGGTAAATACAAAAAAATCCTTTTAGGATTTAATCCACTTCGATCGAAACGAAAATATTCGTGTGAAGAATTAAATAAAAATCGTGATATCTCAAAATTCGTTAATTTTTAAATTTTCTTTTTTTGTGTAAAATCGAAACATGATTGATTCCATCAAAAAAGAAAAGTTAAAAAATTTTTATCTAAAAATTATCTTAACCCTTAATAGACTAAATCAAAGATGGATGACGTCCCTAACTCTTTCAAAATTATATTAATATATGTTTTCAACGATAATATTATATTAGAACCTGAGGATTAATATTGAAATCAATCTGGATAATATCCAAAATTCTTTTTCACAACTTCGTAACTTGTAACAAGTCGATATCCTTTCTCGATTCTTGCCAGGTCCATGCTTTCAATTACGCTACATCGAAGAAGTAGCATTGAAGGCTGGATTATATTTTTTTGTGTATCACTTACGACGTATCGTTTTATTTTTTACGCCATTCGCCATCTGAACTCGACGAGAAGCCGTAATTTTTACACGATCAACTTATTGAACGGGCAATCATGGAACACAGATAAACAAGTGTAACAAATTCGGTTATTTTCGACGAATTCCGCCTCTTGGTAAAAAAACAAACCGACCTAATCGGGGAATTTACATGAAAATAACGGGAGAATATCCATTATATATTCCAACTAAAAAAAAAAAAAAAAAAAAAAGTTCGTTACCTTTGGTTTCAGATAACGGGAGAAAATAGTGAAATCTGTTTTTTCGAAATTGGAACGAGGAATGGAAATTCCCGATTTTTTTTTATTTGAATGTAATTCCTAAGAATAGTCGGGATATTGAAGATGTCCAAAAAATTTCCATAAAATGGATAAACCTCTTCTATTTTTAATATTAACGATTATTATATTATTACGTGATTAATTTCTATAATTTAATTTCTTATTCCAATATTATAAAAATATAATAAAAAAAAAGCTATGCATAAATATATCCACTATCTAATTACGCTCGAATTGCATAAAATAAAATTTCTCTTATAATTTTCTCCATCTCAAAAATCTTTCGCGCCTCCTCAATCATCGATTCAACCCTTTCGAAACTTACAATTAGAACCTTCCTAAAAGTAATTTACAAATCCATTAAACTATTTTTTAATTAATTTGCTGCATTTATCGATCATGGTCAAAAGAAAAATTCTGAAAAGGAATCTTAAACCTTTCGAATTCGAATCGCTCGTGAAACGCTCGTCTCGACCCATCGCATCGTATCGATCAGAATCGTTCACGCGGCGATGATACAGAATCGGATGAATGAATTATATTATATTCAAGAAGCCGAATTGCGTCCAGATCGTTCAACTTTGGAGGCGAGATTCTTGGAGGAGGAGGAGGAGGGGGAGGGGGAGGGGCAAATCCGAGTGGCAATTGACACGAGAAGTTAACCCCTATTGTCCCGTTGGCCCGTGTCATTCGCCGTTTAACTCTGGTGGACCGAACCCTGAAGAGAAGTTCGAGGAGTTTGATGAGTCATCGGTAGAACACACCGATAGAACGATTTCGTTGGAGGGATTATGACCTTTCACACGAATTCCTGTCGCTTATACGCTTACCCCATCTTAGCCACGGATAAGATCGTTTGCTTTATTTTTCCTTTTTTCTTTTTTTCCTTTCAGATAAATCGACCATTCGTTAGATTTTTTATTAAAGAACGTCAAAAAAAGAGATTTGTCTCTTCTTTTTAAATCATACATGCGGATAAATTTGATTTCGTATACCGCCTGTGAAATTTTTGTATTTATATTGTCAAGTTTATTAGTAATGCGGAGGAATTTAATTTTTTGTAGGAAAATAATGGACAAAAGAAATTTAATATACTATCATTGATATATATAAATTGGCAAGATGTGATTATTACAATATTTCAAATAAGCAATTTTAAAATTATTTTAAAAAGAAATAAATTTTTTTGCTCGTCTTTTTACAAACAACTATATTTGCATGTTGTTTCCTAGAACAAGGTTTACGAAAGAGAAATCATCATCCATTTAAATACGTGTCCCGAAAGAAAAAAAAGAAATCCTTATCCTTGTCGTTAAATTAATTCTCATTAAACATTCTGAAATTGTTACCACTTGTTTGATACCTTTTTTTTTTATACCTGCGATAATAACGAAATATACACGTTTACTCGATTTATTAGAATTAAAATCGGCTTATGTTTGTAATACCTTGAGCACAGTTTAAAATTCGTTAAAACGAATAAACGAACAATACAAATTTGTATCATTCTTATCCTGTTGAATAACGAAACGTGTCGCACGTTAAATAAGATAAAAGTATCTTAAGAAATCCACAAAAAAATATTACATCTTCGAATTATTTCCTATTAAATTATTTCTCTCCATTAAAAAAAATTCCTCGAAAGAATCATCGATCCATGCAAATTAATAAACTCGATCACCATCGACCAGCCTCGACACCATCTCTTCCTCCAATAAACAAAAGAAAACGAAACAAAAAAGCAAAAATTCGAATCTTTCTGGCACTCAGAAGAAGCCCCACCGCGAGGTTATCGAGAGCCTCCCACGTCGAACCCGTATGCAAATGTGGTAAAGAGCTAAAATTGGAGCACCGATACCGGGATCGGCTCGATCGTATTCCACCAATTCCACGAACTCGAGAGATCCACTAATTTTCTCTTCTCCCCACCCAACCAAAGGATCTCGAACGAGGATCCGTCTCGAAGAAGAAAATTAGCATCTTTCCACGAGAGGGATTAAAACAAGAGTAGAAGAGAGGGAAGAACGTATTGGATCCGTGGCTGATTCGATTCCACCTCGTTGAAACGTCGTCCTCCTCAATTGACCCCGATCACGAATCTTTGTTCGTGTACGCGTTGACTGATGTCTCTTTGAGAGTGATTGACAGGTCGCGGCATGGCTGGAATCGTTCTCCATCCCTCCAGGGAGGAAGCCCACGCGTGATCCATCCTCCTCCTTTTCAATCTCCTCGATCGAAGCTTCATCGAAACGTCACAGAGGCTCTGCAGTTCGATTTTGGGGGGAGGAATCACAATCGTCGATCAAATGAACGGTCCACCTCTGATCACTTAAGATGGAAGACGCTTGATCGTGGTAAAATCGAGAATTTTTGTCAAACGAAGGAACGAACGAATATTTTATTATAGTTATAGTATTTTTCGAGCAGTGGATGAATATGGAAATAAGTAATTTTTTTCGAGAAGAAACAAAGATGGAAGAACGAATGCAGGGACGTGAGAGATCGTATTACGAGGCGGTGAATTCGACTGGAATCAAATGTCTGCCCCACTGATAAACGTTCACCAACTATTTCCTCGAACCTCTCCAATGCTTTAGGTAGACTAGAGATTTTTTTGTCACAACTCGGTAACAAGTTTTATACGTGTTCTAAGTTCTTGCAAGTATTTTAAAAATTTCATACCATTTCGACAAGTGATTCAACGAATGCTTTATTATTTTCTGAATAAAGATAAAGTGATGAAATAAAGGAGAATAAAAAAAAAAAATGATCTTATTATTTAATCCGCGTGGAAATATTCGAATTTAATTCCGATAAAAATTTTTTACCATCGATCGATTTCCAAACATATCAAATATCGTTTTTACGAGTTCGAATTTTATAACCCACCGATGATATTTTATCCCAGTTACGATCGATTCTATTTTATTATGTTTTTATTTTCGATAGTTCCATTTAAAAATAGATATCGAGCGTGTATATAAAATGCCCCCCCTGAAAATTTTCTCAATCGTATAAAATTTAAATATATTTACTTGGGAAGAGATATTATTAACTCGAATCAATTACAATCGTGTGTTATTTATTTTTCCACGCTATGCGAAATTAATTGTTACAGCTATCGTGCATTTTTACTCGATATTTCCTCGTCCATATATATTTTATTATTATTATATTTTATTTTATATTTATTTTAACGAAAAAAACATTTCGATACTCACGTAAATGTTAAGTACGTGGATACACATATTTTTCACTCACCTGAAACAAGAAAAAAAAAGAACGTTTCATCTCCTGCGTTGAAATATATTTTCCAAACTTAACTTAGTTAATCCATATTGAAACAATTTTTCGGATATATAAATAATCTCCACGACATAATTTCACGGAAGAAGAAAAAAAAAATGTTTGTAAAATTGTTTGTTTAGTCAAGGATCCTTGAATCTAAAATGAGATACACTTGAGATACGCTTGATTCTCAGAAATCTTAAGTCTCGTGCACCCCTTTCGAAACGATCTTACAAATTAACATCCAATTTTAATATTGCCTATAAAATAAAAAATTTATACATTTAAAAAACACGTTCAATTCAACGATTTATTTCACGAAATAAATTATATAGTACAGCATCAAACATTCATTATTATTTTTTCAATATATAACATTCTGAAAATTATCTCAGGAAGAAAGTTATTAATTCTCCCCCGATATTTACCCAATACATCCTAAATTCAAACGAAATCCAAGTTCCTTCTCCGATTTTCGATAATTATAATAATCGAACCACGGCAAATATAAATATCCATCCTTCGATCGACCGATCGATCCCCTTCACGTTGAGCCTCGTCCATTTTTACGATCCCTGGCTCGCTTTCTACGTCATCCTCGCCCCGACGTGTTCGTCGTCGCCGTCTCCTTGGGAGAGAGCCGTCGAGACACGGGAGATAAAAGTACGTGGCGCAGATGTTGCAGCTTTGCGGGAGGGGGCCGCGTCGCCTCCAGCAGCGGCGGCGGACACACGCTGCGACCACATGTCGCGGAGAGAAGGTTCAACCGTGTGCGCTCGGCGTTTTCGAAAATCACACGGCCACCGTGTGATTCGCCGACTGAACGCATCGTGAACGCGCGGATGGACGAGGGGAAACGGGTTCCTTCAGAGGGAAATTGGAAGGAGCTTGTCTCCTTTTCTTTCTTCTTTTTTTCTTTTTTTGAGAATTTGAGCGAATGTGGTTAAGGATTAATGACCGCTCGCTTTACTCGATTCGAGTGGTTAAGAAAGAAACATTGAAAGTAGTTGTTGTTTGATTGAAATGTATTAATTAATATTAATATTAGTTTTTAGTATAGTTATATCACGTTCTATTTTTCATCCACCGAGCTTCTCTTGATAAAATCAACATAAGGCAGAATCTTGGCAACATTGGAAAAAACAATGGTGGATACAAAATGGAGGAACGATCGTCAAGCAACGGGTGTTACGAAACTCTAATCATTTGTCTATCGACAAGGAAATCAAACGAAAAACGAAACGGAGAAAAGGTGGAGGAAAACCAAAAATTGACGAGCTTTTCTCCTCCTTTCCCCCCTCCCCTCCCTTTCCTCTTTTTTCCCATCGGTTGAAACGCAATCTCGCGAAAAATCGATGGCCGTCCGAAACCAATGACGCGGACACGCGTATATCTGCCCTGTAAATGCAATTCAATTGTACAGCCACGTTTCCACCCCCGATTGCGCGCTATTTATCCTGCTTAATGACACGCGACTTGGAAGGAATGGCGTGCGCCATCCGTATCCGTATCCTCCATGTTATGGACACGTGAAATTTTCAGTACCAAGTTTTATCCGGGTCAAAGGAAGTTCGACCGGAAAAGAGATCGATGGTAATGTTGAAATAAAATCGTCCTATATCGAAGACGAGATCAGCTACGTTGGGATCAATTGTTATTCGATAGATTAATCAGAAAGGAAAATGTGGAACGTTTTTTTTTGTTAAATAATTCTATTAATATCGATACATCTGTTGCTCAAATTATAAATAATTTTGGAGAATGGAACGTTCTTTTTCTTTCTTTTTAAATTAATAGAAAACAAAGATGGCTACGTGAAAAATAAATAAGGATAGAAATTAAGAATTTAATTAACTTCTCTGGTTGGGAAGGTCACTGGGAGGAAGAACATGATGACTCATATGGTTGACTTAATAAGTCTGGCCGTTCAATTCTTCGCACAAGAGATATTGCAGTCAAGAAAGAAAGAGGGAGGTAAAGTAGGCGACATAAAAAATGGAATGGACGGGTCAAGTGGGCGGTATCTCGACTGCTCGAGGTCTCGAAAGGATCTAAGATCGATTTAATTCGTCGTGTATAGTACTGGGCCGGATGACTGTCATCGTCGTGATTTGCATATTTATCGCGCAATTCGAGGCGTACAGGTGCGTAGAGAGCACATAATTTCAAACGTGGGTTCAGTAATTTTGTATCTGGTTGAGTGGAGCGTGGTGATATTTTTAAAAACCTTTCCCCCTATCCTTCTCCCCTCGATGTAAATGTTTAATTTCTAGCTTCGAATAATGCTATGATTACTTTCGTTGGATATGGATTGAATTTAGATAGATTAGATCTCTTTTTAACGAATGATTAAATGGGCTGAAGCGATAATGAAATATTTAAATAGAAATGAAATGATGTAAATTATTTCGGTTCAGGGTTTGCTGAAACAACGTATAATGACAATTATACATACAGCGAATTTCTAATCAGATTATGCTCAGTTTTTCAGGCACTTCATGTATAATTTAACGGATCCTGAATCCTTCAACCCTTTTGGAAACGGCTTTCCTTTAAATTTCTCCTCGTCGCAAAGTCCATTCGCAAACCCGTGACGAAACCCTCTCTGTTATAAGCTTCTTCTGATACGGTTTACCAGGGATCGTTTTTATTCAACAGAGTACGTGTATGTATATATATATTTATTCAATAATATCATTATTTTGGATCGAGTTTTCGAGGAATAATTATTTCGAGGATCGAATTATCTCGAGGGGAAAGTGGATATTTTTTTTTCTCGTTTTAACTCGATTTGTGCGATATTTTCATCAAAGATGCTTTTAAATTTTTGAAATATATTCTCATTTTTGCTTTTTTTCATTACTTTTCTATTTTTCATTTCAAAAATAATAATAATAGTAATTTTTCAGTAAACGTCTTCTTCCATTCGAATAAAATAAAATAATCGACTGAATTAAGGATCGATTATTATTAATTTAAGAACAAACGTATCGACGATTAGAATTTTCAATCAATACTCAAGTACCTGCTCGAGTAACATCCCTTAATCCACCTATAATCACCGTAAGGAGACTAATTATACGGCTGACGCTAATTGAATTACAAGTACGAAGTTCAACGACAACATCGACTTCAATTTCCAAGATTAACGGCGAATACAGGTGTAACTTGTAACAATTCCGTATTACAAAGTTTCGGGATCTTCCTTCAGAAACATCAAACTGATTTCAATCATAACTCGTAATTGGGACAAAATTCCCTCACAGTCACCCTGCACGATCAATTTCTGTTATACAGAAAAAAAAATCTAATAATAATTGATCAGATACTGTTTCTGATCTAAAAAAAAAAAAAAGAAACAGAATCATATTAAATTTTTTAATCTTAATTTAATTATAAATTCTAATTTCATCGATCCATTGAGAATCGTTTACGATTCTCCATTGATTAATTCGATCGATCAATCAGAATTTGTTCCATCGATGAAATTAAATTAAGATCAACTAATTTGATTAATCTTTTCGATATTTGTATTGTTATTCTCGCGCAACTTCACCCTCAACAAACAAATCTCTTCTCCACGCGATAAACCTGTCCAATAACTTAATATTCGCGTTCACGCGTTTCTTCACTCGATTCTTCCATAAATCTTTGCGCGATACAACATCCACCGCGCGAATAATATCCGCACGACCAACCCCCCTCGCGCGACAACGATCAAAGGAAACGGGTTCACTGAACTCTGCTCTTCCACGTCCACTCACTTACTTTTCCACGCGCTTTTTTCCGCCAGACCTTGTTGTTCACGCGCGTTCGTGTCATATCGAGGGGATAAAAAACGCACTCTCCTCGATCGTGGCGTTAATTACTAAACACCATCCCCCCTCTGTTTATCCAACGCCGATACTAATTAATCGAGTCGAGTCTTCGAGCTGTTCTTTATAACGCAGCCCCATTTCGTCCAGACTTTTTCTTATTACGACCGTCGCATCCCTTCACCGCCGAGTTTCGACTCTTAAGACTCCCGTTTAATTTAATCGTGGATAAATAAGGAAAGGTGACGAGGGAGGGCCTTTGTTACACAGCCCCATAAAGGGTTGATTCCATAAAGGGTGAGGAGGAGTAAGGAATAACAGTTGTTGACGAAGATTTTTCTCTATATAGCTTGTTCTCGTTCGTTGGAATTAAAGAAGAGAAGATATTTTATTTTATTGTTGTTGCTGTTATTATTATTATTATTATTATTATGTCGTTCGATCCCGTGAAAGTATGTATAATTAACCTTTCTTTCTGCACGTGTTATGCACAAGACGAAGAATATTTCTTGTATTTTAATTATTTTAATAGTGGTATTGAGAGAGTAAATTTACTCGAGTAATTAAACTCAATTAAATAATTAACTTGGATATGTTGATACAATAAATAGTTGATGATTAAACACGCAAACAAATTAATAACTCGATGTATATATATATATATATATATATATATATATATATATATATATATATAAAAATNTAAATATCGAAACATGCACGTACATTAATCAAATTTGATCGAATTAAATTAGGAATATCGAATGTAAAATTCGAAAGAAGAATCCTCTTTCGTGAAGCAAAGATGATAATAATAGTAAAACATTCGGAAGAAAATTGAAAATTCTAGGATATAAATTAATCGAATCGATCCAATATCGCAAATAAACATCAGTTTCAGGTATCGCGAATCCAAGACGGAGGCGAGATTACGATTAATATCGCTCAACCCACTCCCTCCTCCCCCCCTTCCTGCTTTGTTCTTCGATTATCGCCCATTGTGACATTTCCTTCAGCAGCCAGATGGAAGCTAAATGGTAATCCCGAATGGCGCGCCGTATAACATTCCCTATGATCCGCTTCAAACAGAATCTTAATGTCTTAATCCATTCCCGTATTCGGATTCTGGGTTATGTAAACTTCGTTATCCACGAGGACACGGAGAGAAAGAGAGGGAGGGAGGGAGGGAGGGAGAGGGATCTTAATAAAAGCACACGAGCGGAATGCTGCGCCGATACGAGCAGAAATAACATCAGAGTTTTATTCGAAAATTCAAACGTAAACACGAATCTCTAAGTTGAAAGAATTATGGTATTGATTCCTCGTTTTTAGAATCGCCACAGAGCTATCAAAGAAATGTAAAAGATCTCGTTTCTGATAATGTTGTTATGATAATCTCTTTTCGGTAATTATTTAATCATTGCAAGAATGCGTTAATTTTAGTAACATTAAAAAAACATTGAGCGCCAGGATTAATTAATGATAATTATTAAAATTCGAACAAAAGAAGAAACAAAAGAAGATCGATGAAATTCTTCTATGAAATAATCGTCTCCACTCGATATTTCGAGCAACAACACCCTCTGGAAAATTTTGGAAGCTCAAAGGGAAAGCTTCTCTTTCATTTCACCAAGAATATTCCGCAAAGTGCACTATATTCGATTACTGCGTAATTCAGTCTTTCGACGCCTAAGCAATCATTAACACACGTTTCTCGTAATTGATCCACATGATCCTTCTCAACACTATCCCTCAAAAATAATATCTTTTTTTCTCTTCGATAAACTCTCTTCAAACAAAAAGAAGATCGAGAAGAGTTTAAAAAGATCGTGTTTCTCTCCCCCTAAAAGAAAATTAAAAAATAAACTGCGTTCGTTTCGCGTCGTGATGATTTCCTTTAAGAAATAACCGACCGAAACTTGGAGGCATAATTTACAAATGGATGGTGGTTCAAATGTTGGTAGCGAACTTCCTCGGCGATCAGGTGTCGGGATAAAGATTTCTCCTCGGGGCTTCTCCACGAGATCCATCCTGGGAACGGCCCTGATTTTCATACGGAGATAGAGTAACGTAATACTCACTTGTCCAAAAGAAATTATCTCTGTGTACGCGATGTCTTGCTTCGGTTCTCTTCTACTCTGTGCTTTTATGAAAATTTTTACGAGTGTGTAGAATATATGGTATAGGAGTTATTATTTCGAAAGCAAGGCTTAAAGTGTCGTTTACTTTTTTTCTTAAATTCTTTTTCTATTTATCGTGTTGACGAAGACAAGAAGAAATTTCAAAGAGATTTTTTTTTTTTTTTTATTAAAATGAGAATTATCGTTCGTCGTATTTTCAATTAAAATTTTCAAATCAGAGATAAAATATTATACGAGGGCATGATTGACAATGAATAATATTCGAATTTAATATAAGATCGGGTGATTGACATTTGAATCGATATATTAATATTCACCGATCGATCGTTCGAATAATTTCTCTTGGTCATCGAATTTCATTGAGCTCTAATGAACTCTCGTTTCATCTGGTCGATAGATTTTTTTTTTGCCGAAAATGTTCCAATCGATGGTATTCTTCTAAATAAAAATTAAAAGTATTCGATTTAAGTAAAATTTAAATCCATAACATTCCATATATTCTTTTTATAATATTACACCATAATTCCATCTTCAAATATATTTAACATCAATATCTGAACAATATAAACGAAAGAGGAACATATCGAAGAAATATAATTGACTTAAAATTATCAAAAATAAACTTTCTCGCCAATAGAATTCCCTCCATTCCGTTCCATTCCATTTCATGAAACAAAACCAACAAGTCGATGTACATGTATATACAACACTCAGAATCAGAACGAAGTTCGAAGGCAATAATCTGTCGTTACTTTGACGAGGTCCTCCCGGTGTAACTCCCTCAGACATCGAGTATCGATCGTCCTAACCGTCTTTCTGATTGAATTGTGCAATTTGTGCATCGAGAATCCTCTTTACGATGCACCGCGCAAAATGGCCACCTATATACCATCCTCGACGCTACCATCCCTCCCCCGTTCCCCGATCGATCACCTACCAGTTTTTATTGTCAGCCCACTCGGCTACCTCCTCGATAAGTAAGTAAGTAAGTAAGTAAGTTTCTTTTCTCAACTTTGAAACTTTGAAAAATTATACCTTTTCATCGATTCAACGAGCAGCAGCGACGAAAGGGTGCGATGGGTGTATCGTGTTCGAATGTAGGGGGAAAAAAATTCGAGGGAGAGGGGGGGAGAAGGAACGTATTTCCTTCTGGAAATAGTCGTATACGACGAATAGCGTACACGATCTTTCCCTTGTGGTGATTTGAAATCGATTGAGGGAAAAATCTTCTTGGGATCCTTGAATAATGTAAACTCTCAAAGGGCGGGATAATTTAAAAAAAAAAATGGATACTTTATCCCTTTTTTGTTGTTATATTAAGAAATTTCGAAAGGGAATCGTTCGAAGAGATAAATCGGATAAAAAGAAATATTCGAGATATTCGCCATTCGTATTTTATATGAATCTTCTCGATTTTCCTGTGACTGAGACGACGTCCAGATCTGTCACACCTCGTAGGCAACGTGTCGCATTACGTCACGGCGTGTCTTATCTTGTATTACAATTTGAAAAAAATATTGTAAACACGCGTTATTGCGACGCTTGGTCTCGATTCTCACGAATTTCAAGATGAATTATTTACTGAAATTCCATTCAACATTTAATACTCTATTACATTACATTCTAATAAAATTCCAATCAACGATTAATTCTCTTCGATTCGTGAAAAAACTGCACGATTTCGTAAAAAATCGGGAAAGAAAACCGATCGCCTTCGCAATAGCATTATAATAATTACACGGGAAATCGATTTCACGGAACAAAAGACGGGACGAGGAGCAGGCCCTCGAACGGTTTAGATTCGGGACGGTTTAACGCTCCCCCCTCCACGCACGCTCGTATAAGTATATCGTGTCGTCCTCGTTTCGATACAGAACGCCGCCAGTTACAAGGAGAGACGGTCGCGTTTACCTGCGTTCACGATCGCTATAATCGTCGTTTCCGGCGAGTGTAAACACGTTTCAAGCGGTGAAACGTTGGACGTCGTCGTTGGTTGGTCAACCGGCCGGCTAACGAAAAAGGCAAGGTTAAAGAACCGGGAGGATAAATATAGATGGAACACCTTTGGAGAGAGAGGGGGAGAGGGGACCACTGTGAGAGAAGCTACCTCTGGAAAGACGGTGTGTTCCACGCTAGGAATAATATTTAAACGGCGCGTAAAACGGAACGGATGCTGATCCAACGGGAAATGGAAATCGTTTTATCGGGAATTCCTCCACGTTCTTTGTATCCCTTCGATACGAAATGCTAACCCTTGAAACGACTAATCGTTATTTAACGCGCAACGCGTTATTTCCATTTAATCTTTTTGCGAAATTTTCTTTTCTTTTGTTGGTTTCGCTTTTTTCGAAATTAGTTTTATTTTGCTTTCGTGGATAATTAGGAATTGAAATATTTGTATTTTATTGGAGAGGAATCATGTTTAGTCGCGAAGTCTTTTGCTAAATTTTCTTTTCTTTGGTTACTTGATTTCTTCGAAATTATCTCTCGCGTGTTATTGAAATATTTCGAAATATTGCTTATAGAAATCAAAATATTATTGGAGAGGAATTATTTTTACAGTCACGAAGTTACAAATTTTATTAGATACGTTGAAAAAGAAATGAAAAATTAGAATTTTATCCCAATCTTAACTCGTGACGAGCGGTTTACATTTTCCACGAGTTCACGGACAGGTCTCGAAGAGAAAATAATCCTCTCCTTATTGGCTATAAACTATAAGGAAAACTTAATCTGTCAGTTTTCTAGGCTTGCCCGTTCATAGAAGTCGAGCAAACAAGCGAAATAAACGGGAATCTCGCGAGGAATTTCGAGAGAAAAATCATGGTTTCCTCTCCTCGGGACGTGACTCGATGGAACACGTTAATCACTCCTTCGAATCTTTCGCCTTTTCGCCGTTTTTCTTTCTATCTCTTGGCCCTGGCAAGAGGATCGTGGGCACGATGCTCTTCCCCGATGTTTAACCTCGGCGTTAACGCGTTTTCACCAGATTCAATATTGAAACTTCCCATTAACCATCCCTTCCTCCTCCCCCTTCTCTTTTTCTTTTCACGATCTCTGTTCGAGCAAAGTCGATTACATCTTGAATCACGCTCGAGAGAACTTGAATCGAACCTTTCCGCTTAGTAGTTAGCGATACGTGCGTGCACGCAGAAGACGACAGAGTGGAATATCCAATGTGCCTCTCCACACTTGTAACCTGTCGTCTATCGTCAATCGTTTCATTTATATTGGATTTTTGTTACAGAATGAGCACAACAAGTGGATCTACATTATTCTCTGAGATGATGCGTTCCAACGAATAATTTTGTATTTCACTCGTGCAAAGAATTGTGCGTATCGTAGATTTAAAAGGATGGAGAGAATTATACACGTGATTCGGTAATTTGAATCTGTAATAGTCTAGTATCATATTTACCAAAATCTATTCCCCCATCTGTATTGATAAGACGGATCGTCCATGCCTATTAGCCCAATATTAGCGCGATATTTGGCCATGGACACGGTCAATATTTGAATCAATGGATCACTTTGTCGATACAATTGCACGTTCCATCGTAAATACACCTCAAAACTAATCTTGTGCATGTATATATATATATATACTTCCAGCATTCCAAGGTTACAGCAAGTATTCAAGAGAAAAGAGTACTCTCAACGTAGTTCTCTTCTTGAATTCCGGAATAAAATAATTAAAAACGATCCCCTTCTTCCTCTTCCAAAAAAAAAAGAACCAAATACAACATTCTAAATAAATAAATAAATTCAATAATCGAAAAACTTGTTTCCAATACGCGGAAGAACAAGATGGAGGCCATTTTCTAATAAATCCTCGACGACGTACAACAAACATCGATACGTATGAATTACTAGGACGTCGAGTCGAGTTACGATACTCGAGATCCTGCGAGTCTACAATTTGACACCGATGGGAGAGGGGGGAAGGGGGGAAATTATCGTCGAAGGAACGATTTGCATCCGGCCTTCGTGTGCAATGGGAGGACGGTTCGGTTACGGGAAAAGTAATCGAAAACTGGAACCAGTACAAGCGTGGAGTCGTAAAGGGGGGAGGAAAAAAGGCGTCCCACGGCAAACTGGTTTCCCTTTAAAAGCCACCGCCTCGATGTGCCCCATCGATACACGCATCGCCCACTTTCTTGCTCGTCTCCATTATCTATATTCCTATCCCTATAGAGTTTTCAATGAGATTATAGCAATCGTATAGTCATTTCCCCTTTAATGTTTTGTACACTGGAAAGTAATTCGATTCGAATTATGAAAATTTCTTCTTTCCCCCGACGATACGAGTTGAGTTTTTTTGAGCTTGATACTTTGTGGTTCGTATTTTTTTGGAATTGTTTTTAGAACTCGTTCGCCGTGCTTCCAAAATTTCTACGATACAAAAGATCGTTGGAAAAAGTTTTCAAAGTACTTGATGAAAAAAGGTAAGTCTCACGAGATGATGGCATATCAGGATCCTCAAAGCTGGGATCGATCAGAAAATATCGCAACGAGGAGGAGGAGGAGGAGGAGAGATTTACGTGTCCATCATGGAAAATGGCTGCCTCTAAGAGGGCGCAAATTATTCCCGTGTACACTCGAGTTCTACGTCGAAGACAGAGCTGGTGCGTGATCGCTGGAACGGTAGATCGGATTGCTGGTTGTGGAGCACGCTCCAAGACGCTCCTCTCGCAATCCAGATTCTCTTCTCCCTTCCCTCCTCCTCCTGGTGTCCCCCTCCGTTCTACAGCTGCCTCGACTCCCTCCGTTACCCACGTCCTTTCACAACGTGTACGCATCCCCTCCCTTACGAAGGAAGGAGGAACAGGTCCTGGTGGAGGAAGGTGGAGGAACGAGGAGTGAATCGAAAATCGAGGCGGACGATAGAATTCCCAAAGACAGACTGCACTTGACGAGAATGGCTACGGTGGATTAACCGTTCTTGAGGACGATGTTTAATCTTTTATAAGGTATAAGGGTGGAAACGAGGGGAAGGGAGAAATAATGGAGGGTTGTCTCGCTCGTTTAAACCGTCCTCCAGTTGTTTGGTTGGGATGCAGTTTATATTTTAAAATGGATGGATGTAAAATGGATTAAGGGAGGTGAGATTCGTGTTTTGGATGCTGTATTTACGGGTTGTTGAGCTTCTATTTTTTCTTTTTCTTTTTTTTTTTTTAGAATTGCACGATTAAAGTTTGCGGGTATTTATGTAGATATTTATGTATGCAGTTTCAAGTTGACGTGCTATGACGTTGGATAATTCTTTTAAATGAAATAAAACAGAAGAAGGATTTTTCAGAAAGAGAAGAGAAGCAAATTTTATTTAATTAAGGAGAAAACAGAAATTAAAACATCGTCGATCAAGTTCTTATTCATCTCTACCTATAATTCTAAAACGTGAAAAACATGAAAAGAAGTAGAATTATCTTCGTTGCAAAGTATGTCGATAATAGGACCAAATATGGGCAAATTTACACGTGATCAATTTCTATTAAGATTAAAAGAATCCTGGGGAAAGGAGAATCTCCCATTATCCCAGTGGAAGATTGGAATCAGGAATGTCGCGGTGACTAACACCGCGGTTTACATATCAGCCAGGACGCATTAACGGCGTGAACGATCTTCAAAGTACGCGCCATTAAAGCTGGAATGTTGCAACATCTGCGAACGAATTTGTCGAGCGGCGAATAACCGAGATTCCCTCGTTCGCCATTCCGATTTTTCATTAAACGGATCATTGTTTCTGCAATTTATATTACAGGAAGTAAGGATGATTTTTCAACCCTTCTATCATTCATATTTAACGATAATCAAAAATTGGAAGCTAGATAATTATAAATTTTATGGAAGTTTTAAAAATCTTGATAAAATTTCCACGAGGATTATATAGCTCTTTATTCGTGTTGAGGGATGAAAACAAGTCTTGGAAAAAAAAAGAAGAAAATTTAGAATTGGATTATCTTAGAAATTCTCTTTACTTTTTCTGTTGAATATTCTTCAACTTCTTGATTTGGGTCAAATTTCATCGAGACAAGAAGAAGGCAATGAGGTTAAAAATTATATACTGATTATTTTTAGCAACGTTCGAAAAATTAATAAGAAAATCTAATACCTGTTTCGTCCAACCTCTTAAGATTGAAAATAAGAAAAATAAGATTTAAACCAATGCTCAATTGTTACTAAAATTAACCATATTGAACGTACGAGCAATAAAACGAAACTTCCAAACTTTCAACCTTATCCAATCCTCGTCCATGCGAATTGGAAGAATTTTCTCGAGAAATTCTTCTTGTCTGCGTATCACCAAGGAGAAAAGTTCGTCGACTAAGGAAACTACTAGCAGAAAGAGAGGGAGAGATGGTCGTTAAAAAAGAAAGGGGAGATCCAAAATGAAAGACAGTGTTCGCGCATCCCGAAAACAGGTGCGCCAACGACGAAGTCAAACACCGGAGTCCTTTGTCTACTTGGTAAGAAAAATATCTGAAAAGAAGATGACGAGGGGTCCAACAACGAAACAAGCGTCTCGACGAGCAAGAAATTTTACTCTCTCTCTCTCTCAGGAGACTTGTCTGGCTTTTTCTCCAAATGAAACTGTATATTCGAAATAATGCAAGAGATCCCGTCTAAATTCGGCTGCGCCAAATTCTCCACTCCCTCCCTCCCTCCCTCCCTCCATCTCCTGCCCCGTTTTATTAAATTTCTTTCCTCGGAATCTTGAGTCCAATCATTTCTTCCCGAGGATAAGATCGTGAATTATTGAGCGAAGCAATTTTATCCAAGACGGATCTATTTCTAACTGGATTAATTAAAAAGAAAAATAATCGAAAATGGAATTAATAAAATTATCGTCGATTTATTTGTTTCAATTTGTAAATTTTCGAGTTTCGTAAGAAAGATCGGTTGAATCGTTTCTTTATCTAAATATCTAAATTCAAAAAACGTATTCTCGTCCGTTGAAAGAGGAGGAGCAGGGAAGTGTATCAATTTTTCATTTCCATGAGAAATCGTAAATCATAATCTCCCCCGTAACTCTCCCGATTCGCATCATCGAAAGTATCTTTCGAGTGAACATGGAAAGAAATAATAAGCAGGATGTCAACAATCTCGAGCGAATATTAATGTCTTCATAAACATAGGCTCGCCATGAATCAATATTCAATAAAAATCTTTTACTACCAGGCCTCTCCGACTCGGCCTCGAAGGATACGAGACCCTTATTTGTCTCGCTGTCGGTTTATTGGCTGGCGGCTCCGTGTAGTACGCGCGTGTAGATCCACGGCATAAAATACATCCATGAAGTAGCAAGCGTACGTGTTAAAATAAATCCTTTCTTTTTTTTTCTTTTTTTTCTTTTTTTTTTTTTTTTTTTTTGAAAATTTGAAAACAGAAAAATTTTCATTGCACGTCCAAAAATTTTTATTAATTCCTTCCCCTCGATTAATATTTCCACGAGAATGGAAAATCATCCTCTGTACAACTCTATAAAAAAAAAAAGAAGGAGGAGGATGGATCTATCGTGCATAATCGAGAGTGACCGTCCTATTTGGGCTACGCTTCGAGCGAACGAAAGAGTGGAAGGAATATCGGGGGGGGGGGGGGGGAGAAAGGAAGGAAGACACGGTGGCAGAAAATGACGGCATTCATCTTCTTACGGCAACCTCCACGCCCGAACTGACGTGTTCTTCGCGAGGAAAAACGCAAGCTGCTCACGGACAACCGGAGACGGATGATGGTCTGTTCGGATAGGCAATGAACGATGCAATTGCCTTCGCCCTCGAGCAACCTGCTGGTGCAACGAGCTTTTTTGTCGAATGGAAAGAAAGGAATGAAGAAGTGTAAAAAAAAAAAGAAAAATATCGAAAAAGTCTCGGTTTTCTTGAATGGTGGTCGAGAAGAGGATAGCATGCGTCTCGTCTTTCTTCGATCCACTTTTTTCTTTCCCTTCTTCAGCGTCTTGGTTGTACAAATAATTTGGTTGTTGTAGCCAAGTTGAGATAACAACTCGAGGGATATGTTAAGGATATGATCGTTGGAAAGTCGAGAGTCTGGAGACAACTGAAATTTGAATGAAACTCTCACACGTTAATGCTTCACTCTTCTCTTATCTCGTCTATTTCGTGCAAACTTCGATTCGATTTTTTAGTAGAAGATTTAGAAATATTCTTCTTTTTTTCCCCATAAAGTCGAAAGAGAATTCGAAGCTAATATAAAAATAGAAATGTTCTCTCTTTTATCGAATATATGTATATTGGATTTTGAAGAGAAGCAAGGTATACGAATGAATTAAATAAATAAATTTATAAAAAAAAAAAAATAATAACTCGCAGCTTGTTCTCTCCATCATTTTTGTTTCGCTTTTAACATATAACATTTTCCAGAATTATTTTTTCCATTCGGAATATTTCTGGCACGTGTCACAAAAATTGTACTCGACTTTTAAAAATATATATTGCTATAAAAAAAAAAAAAAACTACGATCAAAAATTCGAAATCATTTCATAAAATGTATCCAACGTTAATTTCGAGTTAATAACAAAATTAGAAGGAGAGAGGGGGATGCAGAAAGGGAGAAAAATCGATCCCAAATATTGTTCGATCATTCGATAACGGTCCAGGCGCATAATAAAATTTTCCTCGAGGGTTTTCGTCGTACACATCGAAATTAGAGCGAAGTGCTCTGTTGAATGTTATTCGCGAGATGTCTTTATCGATTTCAGACGGCCACCGGCAGCAAACTACCTTTGACAGGGTACGAACAATTAATGCACCTTCTCCAAGTACTTTATAAAGCAAGTGCCGCATTGTCCCGCTTTTGAAAGCTGTTGAGTGTGTAAGTAGTATCTTAAATGCACCTTGTCTAACGTGTTACTCGCTTGACATGTCATGCGAGAGGAGCGTCTTCTATCCTCTGAATAACTGGAACCTCTCTTTCTATCTCTCTCTCTCTCTCTCGTCTCGTTCAAATACGGGTTTTTTAACACGTGACGAGACATTTGTTACATTTTTTTTTTTTTTTTTTTTTTTTGGAACGTTAAGTCAATATTAGATCTGCAATCTTGAAAGAATCTTCGTATCCTGATAGTAATTTCGAGGAATTAAAGAACGAGAAAGATATTTTGAGAAAGGAATATTTTATTATCCATTGATTTACAATTGTATCCAATAATTTTCGAAATCCATTCTCCATCGATACATTAAGGGATTAAAATAAAAATATCCGTCTTGAAATATCCATCGTGAACGAACAACGCTTTGATAATGAAATATTCATACTTCTTAGGAAAATTTCATTATTGTTTTCAAGCACAGCTCCTGTTTTATATATATAATATATATTCATCCTCTTTAATTATTCCTATCCTGAAAGATAAAAAAAAAAAGAAAAATCTGTCCATATCGAATAACGAATATTCTCTCTTCTCTTCCATTCTTCTCCTTTTCCTTTTCCTCCTCCTCCTTCTTTTCTTTTTTCCTATTTAATTGAAGTTGGACTCCTCGATTTCCAGGAAACGCGAAACCATAAAAGCAATTACCAAAAAGAGAGAAAGGAGAATTTTCATTACAACTCTTCTCTTTACGTAACCACGGTTTGATTACAAAGCGTGGACGCCGGTCGAAACGTGGGTAAATTATTTAAGTAAATCGAATATCAACCTCTCGGCTGTTAAATTGTTTCCCAGATAACCACCAGGTATAATAATTTTCGAATTATATTCGGTATAAACAGTCTTCCAACGAAATGCGTTTCGCGCTTCCAACACTGCGGAAGAATTTCATTAATTTGGTAATTAGCATGTTCTTTCGAAGAACGGGCTTTCAAAAGTGTGGAGGATGCAGATGCACGTTTTATCCTTTTATCGCGTGCAATTTAAACGCATTCGTACAAAACGTTTTAATCACTTAATCAGTGTATCAAAGATATTTCGCGCGTATTCTTAATCAATTTGTATTCTTCATTACAATTTGACTCCGTTCAATAACGAACATGATAAAAATTGAAACGACGTTAATTTAATTAATTATTATAAAAGATCCTGTTCCTCGTTTAATAATCGTTTCTATTAAATTTAAATCGCAATTAAATTGACAAATATAAGAGTAAAAGAAATTTTGGAAACTTTGTAAAAGTAATAATTAATAATTTCCAAATATATATATATATACAAAATATAAAATCTTTTTCAATTCACGAATCGCCGTCAAAGTTCGACGATCATCAAACCCAAACTTTCGTTCGAATACTTAAAAAATACCTACTTAAGAAAAGAAAGAAAGAAAGCATTTCTCTCCACGATCGTTTGCCTTGAAGAAAGGCAAAGGGGACGTCTCGCAAACGAGTAGCCTGGATCACAGTGATTTACAAAAAAGAAAGAAGAAAAAAGATCGGCTGCTGACCCCCGTCCCAAACCTCTTCCCACCTGGCCACGTCACGAAATAACCCCATTATCGACGAAACGACTATTTAACTCTCCCTCCCCCCTTTGAACGGCCGAGCCCTTCGATAACAATTTCCGTTGCGTGTACCGAGCCAAGCAGGAGAGCCGAGCATGAGAAGAATCGTCCGCCTCGAAGGCTGCCCGTGTTCAAGGCCGCGAGCTGCCTTCCCCTGCTACCTCGTTCCTTCACTTTCTATTTTTGCGCCCGCAGCATCCCCCCTTCCTCCTCCCCCTCCACCTGGTCCTGAGAGCCTGGCAGATACATTCGGGAAGGAGAGCTTCGGGTCTTGGTTGGTTCGGATCGGATCGCCAGCATCTCCTTATCCGACGATAAATTTCAGTTCGCGAGATAACGAGGATGTCGCCGTAAATGGCGACAAAATCACTCTGTCTCCCCCTGCTCTGGTCTTGTCCCCTCGCGTGAAACGCCGATGTTGACAAGGCAAGGGGGAGGGGGCGAGTTTTTTTGCGGGGAAGGAAGGAACGGGATCGTTAACCATCTTCTAAGAAGAACAAACGATTTTTTAAATTATCGTTTGTTGGATTAAAGGATATTCGTTTCGAATTCGTTAAGAGAGATTTCTGAGAGGGGTTAATAAGATAATATGATCCAACGATGCGTAAAAGTCCTGGATACATTTAATAAAGAACTAGATGAAGAGAGAAATAATTGTTAAAGGAGGGTAATAATAAAAATGTCGCGAGGATACGATTATAGCTAATGAATTCCCTCCGTTCTAATTAAAATTATCTCTCCCATTCAGTTGTATTGGAACCAATGGAACATTTCCCGTAAAAATTATCGATCAATCGGACCCTTCGATTCTGGGAAAGAATTACTCGAATTACCTTCCTTCGAAATATCGAAATATCCAAAAAATCGATCTCCAAAAAGAAGAATCGGAGACCAGCTTCCCAATTTCCCCTCGTCTCAAAGACCATCGATCCAACCATCGATATCGTCACTTTTCGACACAGTGCAGGAAAATGTTATTTCGTTGGGTCCTTTCCACGGACAACAAAGGCGCGGTAGCAGGAACAGGAGTAGCAGCAGCAGCAGCAGTTTCACCTTTGGCCACACGGCGAAAAAAACAAAGAAGAAGAAGAAGAAGAAGAAGAAGGAGAAGAAGAAGAAGAAGAAGGAGAAGAAGGGTTGGCGAGGAAGGAAGGTCCGCTCGAAGGAGAAGCAGAGGAGAGGAGGGGAGGAACGGTGTGCGCGTGGCCTCGAAGTCGTTTCCTGCCCTGATTGGACGTTGGCTCGTGGCCGGCGCTCGCCATTCACCGGAAACCCAGCAGCGGTGCTCCGACGTTCGCGTGCACTCTCTTCCATCCCCCTCCCCCGCTCGCTCATCCGATCCGCTCCACCCGGCCCCAACCTTCCTCCTCCCTCTCCCCTCGCTCCTGGCAGGGCATCATCACCGGTCGGACCGCTCCTTTTTATTCCCCTCGACTCGGCTAAGAACATCGAGATCAACCGGTTCGACCGGTTCCCTTAGGTGCTACCTGCAGATCCGTAGAGGAGCGCACAACGAGAATCTCTCCTCTCTACGGTGTGTAATTGTAACGACGTGTTGCGACGGAGGTGAATCGAGGAGGTTCACAACCCAGTTTCGACTTGAGGGATCGTAAACGAAACGTGGAATCAATTTTTCTTATTTGGATAAGAACAGATACAGATCGAAGATAATACATCGGAAATTTGATATAATCCGTCCAATTTTAGGAAAAAAAAGGAACGTAATAGCTGGTGCAAAGAAATTTAAAATTTTGTCTCGTAACGTAATAAATTTCAAAATGATGGTCAACGATGATAGAAAGACGATTCTAAGCTCGATTTGGATCGAATAGAAGGTCTAGACTTTTGGAAAGGAGCCGATCGATCTTTCCCTGGGTTCCAGGTCTCCTGGAACTGGCGAGTTTTGGTAATTAGAGGCGGTTAATTCCGCAGAGGATCGTAGATGGCCGGAATCAGATTCCAATCACGATTAAGTTGAACGTAATTACCGCTTACGATCCTGATTGATCAGCGAGTGACAGCGAGTGGCCGCTCTAATGGGTATTAAGTACGGACAACTATCCAACTAACTTCTTTCACCAATGTTCCTCGAATGTTCTCCAGATATGGGGCCGAACCGCTTTCAATCCATACACCGGAATATCGATAATCCAATCGTTGAAGAGAATTTTTAAACTTCCTTCTTCCCTGCCATTAGGAATAATTCTTAAAATTCGAAGAAGAAGAAGAGGAGGAAGAGGAGTAGAAACTCTCGACCAGCTACAAGTTATACAAGAATCGGAGAAATTTATCGCCAACGATGACTTTTCTTTTTAATAAAATTCGAGGAAAGGGAGGAGAGGATCCATCCGAGAGCAACTTTGAAACGGGAAAAAGCGGCTGGAAACCATTTTTTGGCACTTTCCTTCCGTTTCAGGCGTTCCAGCAGATGGCGGATCTTTATTAATGCCCCCTCTTTAAAAAGATTATGGATAAGATTGCCGAGAGAAGGAACGCACCTTTTGATTTGACCAGATGAGGATTTGTGCAAAGAAGTATGTAAGTAATTCGTAACAGCAAGCGTTCTGATTATCGGCACGTTTTAATCTTCCATCCTCTTTTTCATCCATCCGTTATTTATCTATCTCGTCTCACTGGCAACGAGAAATTATTATTTGTGTTTCTGAATTGTTTACTAAAGACTATCTTGGAACAGGTTCGTGGAAGGATCGATCATTGTAAATATACAACGCGAGGAAACAGATGGCCAATTACTTATTCCATTATTATTGTTTCCAAACAATGAAAGTATAAATTTAAGGTTAAAATATTTCTCAGATGTCTATAGATATAGACTACTGAAGAAGAGAGTTTCAATATTTCATTATATGGAACTCAAAATTATCAAAGAACTCGTAATATTTTTTTCCATATAATGTTATTATGTATTAATTTTAAGACGAAGTTAAATTCGACATATTTTTTTACATATATCAGTCGAATATTTAGCTTTGGTTTAGCTGCATACATAAATCCCCGCTCTAAATATTAGCATAGGCGGTATCTCGTCGTCCAGGAATTTATTCCTCGCGAATCCCGGGATTCTGGACTCCAGTGGCCGGCTCATATTGCGAGTAACGACGTTGCAATATTAACAACACGGGGAAACCTTTTATAACTTCCCCTAAGTCGTTTTTACACAATCTCCCTCCCCTCAAGTCGAACAAAAATCCCATTCAGACGAATCGAAGAGATACGATACTTTATTCAGCAATTAGAAAGTTTTCTAATTGTGGAATTTATTAGATTGCTTCCAACATCTTCGTTTCTTTCCTTTCCTTAAGAAAGGAAAGAAATTTCAGTATTCGAATCATCTTATTCATTTACCTATAATTAAGTTAATTTTCTAACGAAAAGGTTCAGGATACCTGACTCTTTGTTACGTCTCGAAACAAGTTTCAAACTCATCCTTAGCTTAACAACAATTTTCCAATTTAAAAATAATATTCTCTCTTCCACACGTGTATATATTCTCCAAGTTATACGCGGTCGCTTCCTCTCCACGCGAATTGCAAATTGCAACGTCGCCATTGATATTCAATTGGCACACTTGGCTTTATCGACTAATCCAGAGATAATTTCATTAACGCCTCTCGATACGGACACCCCTCTCTCTAATATTTCACTCGAGGTCGCGGACGAGTCAGACCCCTCTCTTTCGCTTCTTCGATCACTCCTGGCAACCGATCGTGGAATTAATCGGGCACAAATGAAATTGGGTGGAGGAGCGGAAGTCGAAGAGGTAAATTCGTACCGCTTCATCCTCTTAGAACTTCGGCCTCCCTTGTTTTCGCTTGTTACACCCTCTCTCCTCCCTTCTGGATCTAGTTGACTTGACAAATTGGGAAACGAGACAATTAGATATTCCTTGTTTCCCCGCGAAGGAATCCTCGAATTCTCGTTCATAAGTCTCGAATCAGCACATATATGTATATATGTGAATATTTACAGGCGTGTTGTTTCGTTAATTCTCTGCGAAATATTTTTTTTTTTTTTTTACGAGTTTGATTATTTATAGCATTGGTGGAATGGATCTGAGAGAAGTTAATTGAGAAAGTGTAATGGAAATCGATCTATTCGGAATTTTTAAAAGAAACGTATCATTCGAGATTTTCTTAATATTCATTGATCATTTTATTTTAAATGAAAGTTAATTATCCCTGAGAGAAATTTACTAAACGGCGTAACATCGTTAAAACAACGAGAGACCCGATTTTATCAATTTCACGTCATCGTTTTCCATTTATCATCTTCCCTGGTCTCCGTGGTGGTAGGCCAGGACAAAACACGGTTTACGCCCCGTGTTATAATATATTGTTTTACGATATTGACTCATTATTGGCCGTAAATATTATTCCGCCACCGACGTAGTCGATATTAGATCAATAACGGGTCGTCCCCTTTCTTCAAAGATCGCACGAGAGGATCGATATCGATACGATATTCTCGTCGTGTTAAGTGTTTCCAACAAGGGAAATTTATTTCACGAGAATTAAATTCACCGATGATACCATCGATAGAAAAATTTCAAATCGAAATTATCGAAATCACACACATTTTATTCTCCCTTTTTAAAACATCTCTCGACAAAACGATTTAACTCGCGTTTAATTTGTACGTTTTATTTAAAAGGTTTCAAATATTATAACATCGATTATTCCTCCAATTATTTCGTTTAACTTTTCGATATTTTTAATCGCGTGTTTCGTTTACAATATTGTCGCACGATTTCCAATTTCGATTTCTTTTTTCTATTTTTTTTTTTTTTTCGAACGTTGAAACGTTTATTCTGAAATTCTTCGACGTATGTATTATTTATTTTGCTCAATTTTGATAGAAAATTTTTCTAAATTTTCTTTTTTCTTTCTTCCAATTTTATTTCAATATATCTCGATACTTCACTTTGAAAAGTAAAAGTACCGGGATATTTTGAACAAAGAGATCAATAATAACAGTACTATATATATATATATATACAGGTTGAAATACAGAATTGAAATGCTCGATATCGATCGAAGCTGTTTAGTTTGAACGACAATTACTTATGAGCAAACACTTGGGAGGTAAGATCGCAGATGATTTCATTGTTGTTCCATTCGGAATTATGTTCGTTAGATGACCATTGTGGCTCTCTGAAAATCAACTTTCAAGGAGGACCGGAAGTTTGCTCGGTTCTTAAAGACGACGGTAAACTGGAACGACGTAATATCGTAGCGTTGGGTAAATTGGCAATAAATTGTCGAAGCAACTCGATCCACTTTCATTACGAGCAATGAAACTTCATTAATGCAAAATTCCACGGGGAATTGTTTAATAATATCCCGAATAATATTCTGGGGAAAGGAAAGAAATTTTGTATCTCGATCGTGAGGGAATCATTTCCAAAGTTTATTTAAAAATTCCCGTACGAATTAATTTACTTTCAATTTCCCCCTCGATATTTCCTTAATTTCTCAGTTTAATAATCCCCCTCCCTTCCCTTCATCGGGATTCAACGATCCCAATCGAAATGGAAATTGTTCTATTTCAATTTCGTTGATAATCTCCAACTGTATAAAATTCCACGCGTGTTATAACGTTCAGTTTTAATATTCAAGAGCTTTTCACGAGATATTAAATTTCTAAAAATATCCCATCTCTCTGATTTCAATCTCTCTTAATAAAAAAAATAGAGAGAGAGAGAGAGAGAGAGAGAATTCAAACAACAAGAAGAATCGAACATAAAGTAATCCCTAATTGAACGAAATTATCATTTATCGAGATTTGTGACACGTTAAAGTTGAAATTAACGCTTCAGAATGAATTGAAGTAACGAGATCCATCCATCGAAGACGCAGGGGAGAAATTAAGAAAACGCGAGGGATCGTTTCATTCGATTTGAATTTCATCCAATGAAATTCTCAAAATTTCGAGGCGGAGTTGGAAATGGATTTTCCGAGCGGAAACTCGAGCGAGTGAAGCACACCTTTCGATTATATCGAAGAGGATTAACGGTTATTTTATCGAATCATGCCGGTTCAAGGCATGAGCAGAAATTGGCAACAGGTGGAGGCGAGATTGCCACCTCCCCTGATCAATACTTAATTACATTCCTCCTCCTGTTCTTCAACCCTTATTCTTGCGTATTCTCCTCCGAGATACACGTTTCTTCCTCTACGCGTTTTCGGACACTTTTCGAAGTTGGATTTGAATTACGTGGCGAATCTTTCCAGGAATCAATATGAGAAAATTAATCGATGAAAACTTCTTCTTGCGTTTTTCGTTTCTTACATCTCGTGTAAAGGTGTCATCATTTGCACTTTTGGAAATTAGATTTAAATTTTATTACGCGATATATTACAATGATATTTTTTTGATATTAATATCACAATTAAAATATATAGGATCAGATTTAAGTTTTCCAGAAATTGAAGGTTTAATGAAATTGATGAATACATTTTTTTTTAAATAATTGCGTATCTTTATAATTAAGTTTAATTCTGATTAATATTTATCAAAAGGAGGAATAACTCTTCAAAGGGAAAAAGAAAAATAAAAATTCACAGTTTCGTCAGCAGGATTTTTCGAAAAAATTAAATATCGATTGTTATAATTTTTTGACAAGGATCAATTAAGGATCATTTGCACGATGACTGGAGGATCCGAATCGACAAGCATTCGACAAAGTATTCGTATGCAACAAAGGCCGTTCGATTTGCAAAAGCTTGGAACCGTCGTTTCGAACCGGATGGCCCAAATATGGCCGAACTATCATCGTTAAATCCGAATCCCTCTTCTCGTTTCATTCCCCTTTATTTATTCATTTATTTATTTTTCTATTTGCCTACGGGTGAAAACCTTTTAATATACAATAAATGATGCGAAAAAATAGAGGGATCTGAATACCGAATAAATTGTCAGTTGTGTAATCGTGTAACGTAGAGACAATAAAAATTCTAAAGGGAAATGAAATTTTATGGAAAAATTTTCAATATTTCTCTCTTTCTCTCCTTTTTTTTTTTTTTTTTTAATCCATTAATACACACGATTCGTTAGACACGACACGCGCAATAAATTTTATTTCAAGATCAAAATCAAAGATCAAATTATTATTATTACAACAAACAAACGATTTTTAATTAAACATCCCAGTATTTTCATAAAATTCTATTTATAATCCTTTCAAAAATTTCTACTTAATTCAACCCTTCAACCCTCGCTTACAATAACGCTTTCACTGTAATTAAACTTCAACGATCGAATCAATGAATAAATCACCAAAAATCGGCCACCAATATCTCCCCTCCACCTCGAAATATATACCTCGATTTCATCCGATTTCGTAATAATATTATAAAGATGTAAAGGAGAGAGAGGGAGGAGGAGACCACGAGTGAATTCGTCTATCGTCGAATTAAACGAGCAACAACGCGTCCACGAGAGGAGGAGGGGATTGGTATCTGGAAAACGATCACCGACCAACCCATCCTCGCCAGGTTCATCAAGAGGTGACTCATTAGCCGGGATTGTGCGTGCGTTCGACTGCATTACTTCGCTTTGATGCTCCACCTGGTGGAAGGTGGCAGAGCGTGTTGCAGAGGAGCGGTGCGAATCGGTGCGTCTGGAGAGAGTCGCGCCGGATTTATATCCGTCCGCTGCGAGCGGACGTTAATTGCTCGCGACTAATTTCACGTAGCATCCCTCCTGCTCTCGGAATCCTCTGTCTCTGACACATAACCGCGGGACAATGCCCTTTGTTGCGTCTATAATTTCGAAATACAATTTTTCTCCCCTTCCTTTTCCCCTTCTTTAGTCGCCTTTCGTTTTCGAATCCTTTCTTTTCTTTCGCTGTTCGATTGCTTGTGATTGAGAAGATAGTTTTGTATAATTTGAGTATTGAATAAGATCAATTATTGTGAAATGTCTGGAGATGAGAGAGGGATTAAAGAGGATTAAAATGATAATAGAAAGGAGTGGTTGATTGAGAGGCAAAATCAAAACTTGAGTGAAAAATTGAAATCGATTTGGCTTCTGTAGGGTATACGATTCATTTCACGTTGGAGCAAGCTATTAGACGGCTCTAGTCTATAGTTGGTTAATTTTACGCTTTGAGGAGCTTAGTGTTGCCACAAGCTACCTATTAGAATCACATAATAGCCCTTTCGCCATGGCTACATCGAGCGAAGAGCTATTGCAGGATACAACTGTACAGTCACAGTTGTAATATATATAGCATGTTCGAATGATAATGCCTAAGAAAATAAATCTAACGCGTGTGTCGATGAATTAACAGCGAGAATCGAAAGTAAATATCATTTTAAAAACAAAAAAAAATGTATATAAATTGAAAATCAAATGAAGAATTATGTATAAACTATAAATTAATAATTAAAATATATACACATCGAATAAATGTAACTTTTCTAAAATATTATACACCCACTTTTGATTCTCACTGTATACCCATTGAACCGACTTAACGACTTAATTCACCCAAGATGAACTTACACTCAATTGTACATATAGTAATGAACTTAATTCGAGTGTGAGATTGAGCGAATGACAAGCTCATATTCTTATAAGAGAGATTAAATTAAAGATGGAGAAAGAACAATTGTTACATATATAACCTTCCTATATCTTCGTTCATCGAATAAAAAGCAATAAAGGATCGAGAGCCTTTTTTTATCCTCGAGAAAATTCGCAAATTCGAGTGTGAGATTGAACGAATGACAAGCTCGTATTCTTATAAGAGAGATTAAATTAAAGATGGAGAAAGAACAATTGTTACATATATAACCTTCCTATATCTTCGTTCATCGAATAAAAAGCAATAAAGGATCGAGAGCCTTTTTTTATCTCTGACGATCTTCGAGAAAATTCGCAATATAAGATAAGATAAAATCCATGGACACTTCGTCCAAACAAATCGTCCATAAGTAACACTATCCAAATGGTTAACACCGTAGTAATTCCTTGAAGCGTGGAACCATTACTGCACAACGTCATCCAAAAACAACGAGGAGCGTATCGTAGAGTAGAAGTCAATTCGATTCAACGTTTCTAACACGCCGCACACGGAAATCGAAATCCCCCGTACTTAACGCCATTCGAAGCGAAGTGGATCGACGGACCAGACAATCTCTCTCTCTCTATATATATATATAGTATATGTATAGTATATATATGGTATATATGTGTACCAGAAACCGATTCGACCATGCATGCGCGAAACAAGTTTCGCGAGCAACGTTGCGTTAGGAGCTTCTCTCTAGGACCATCCTCTGTACACTCTGGTGAACGAAAACGCCGAAACCTGGCTCCAGTTGAATTATCGTGTGGAGGGGGTTGAGGACGCGATAAACGTCGATCTCAATTTACTTTTTTTCTCTTTATTTTCCATCTTCGATCTCGAAATTTGGCTTTCAAATCAAATGTGACATGATACGAGATAAGTTTAGGAATTACAGTAGATACATTTTATTGGAAAAGAGTATGAATTAGATTTGTTTTAAATATGATTTTAGTAATAATGAAAAAAATGTTTTATCGAAAATTCGTGTTTCTCCAAACAAAATATTCCGTTTAACATTATTCTCGATTCGCTCGCGTGACAAGATGAAAGAAGGGAGAAAAGAGAAAAGAAGAGTCGATCTCCTTTAATATTTCCTGCGATTCATTCACCATCTGATACACATTTTTTTTATGAGAAGAAAGGAAAAGAAAAAAAGTCGCTCGTTAGAACGCGCGAGAATTGAGATACGAGTAAAGGAATGTTAATATGATGAAACGAAAGCGAGGAAGGGTGCCAAATTAGAGGGTTTTCGTCTTCGAGGTGGATGATAGATAAGGGATGGGAATTGCAGGCGAGAATTTCTCGCCATTGCATTATCCTAGATCGAAGGATTTCCTGGGGAAATCACGAGCAAAGCTACCATAAATTGTTGGGTGTGCCGCTTCCTTCGTCCGCGACAAAATGACGCTAATTTTCAGGGAAAGTTTAGACGGATTGGAGGCGAGGTTGTTTCTTTCGAATCGATCCTTTTAACTTACCATAGTCTTATAAGAATTTCTCTTTGTCTCTTGATGGATTTAAATTTTTCTTTTTCTTTTTTTGAAAATTCGGATACACGGGATTTCCAAGGGAATAATCGCCTCCCTTATCACAGGACAAAAGGAAAAAAGGAAGGAAGGTGTTGATATGAAATTTTTTACTCGCGTCTCCTCGGAAACAAATTTAATTAACCAACCAATTAACTCGAGACATCGGCAAAACCCTTCCATTAATCCGTCTAATCGATTTCTTCTTCTTGCGTCTAATCAATCTCTGAACGGAAGCGACAACGACGACTATATCTCCCCTCCCCTCACCTACCTCTCCCTCTAACATCGAAACAAATTATACAAGGCTCGGAAAAACGAGCTCGAGATACGATCCCAGAAAAAGAGAAACCTATGGAGAAAAAAGAAAGAAAGAAAGAAAGAGAATTGACTTGAATAAACAAAAAGCGAAGGAAGCCATAATTCCACTCCAATTCGCGCATTATAAAATGAGAAAGAGAGAGAGAGAGAGAGAGAGAGAGAGAGAGAGAGAGAGAGAGAGAGAGAGAGAAATCGTAGAAACCGGATCGACAGCTGGTTCTTCATTCACGAGTTCTCGCTGCTTCCATCACTTTTCAACGTAAAAATCCGTTTCGTCGCGGCGTACGCAGGGGAATTGCAAATCTTGCGATTATTACATCGACGACGCCAAGTCGAGTCCCGTCCCTCCTCCAAGGGGGAGGAAAGGGGGAGAAGGGAGAAGGGAGGAGCAATACGGTACCACGGCGTTGCTTGCACGGCGGCACACCCTGCATTGGGACGATTTTTCCGTCCGAGGGCTGTGAAACAGGTTGTTCCGGTGGAGAGAGAGAGGGCGGGGGAAGAATAAAAGGGAAGAAGATGGAAGGGAACGGGAGGAAAGATTATAGCGAGGAATGAACGGAGAGAGGAGAGGAGAGGAGAGGAGAGGAAGGCGCAGCCGGTGAATCGAGGCTTTTTCTTTTTTTTTTTTATTCAACCTCGCTGCTCGGTTGCTCGGTTCAACGTACGGCGAACGTATACAGGGTGTTTGAAGAGGAGAGGAGAATTTAAGGGATGATTCTCTCTCTCGAGATTACGAAAAATTTTCGTCGAGATTTCTTGTCTTTTTTTTGTTTTTTTTTTTTTTACGCGGATGTAGTGGATGATTTTGAAGAGAGGAGGGGAGAGAATTTAAGGGATGATAAACAATTTCGAGTTTTATTTCGGATGGATGGATGAGTGATGAAGATGGAAGATGTCTCGCTCTATCACTGTTAAATTTCACTTGAACAACTCGGTATCGAGAATAATTCTTATCAATTTTTTCAAGAATTCTTAGAGAGGTAATATTTTAAGATGATTTGGCGTCGGATCTTTCAAAATCTTCAATTTTTTCCTTCGAACGAAATTTTATTTATCGTAAACCACCGTAAAAATTCTGTAACTGTTATTTGTAATTGTGTGCAGAGAGAGCTGTATTTAATTAAAATTCTCGTCTTAGGAATCAAATTAATAACAAGGATTTGCTTTAAAATTTAAAAAATAAACTTCAATTTTCGCGCACAAACTTGTGCTCCTTTCAATTTCCAAGATCCATCCCTTAAATTTTCTCGCCCGCATGCAAGAGGTGCTGTAATTTTCTCTCTCTCTCTCCGATTCTCTTTCCCGATAAGTGGTCGAATTAATCGCGTCAAGTAGATTTTCAGGCATCGTTGGCTCGTTGGCTTTCACCGAAACGATCGGTATTGTTTCGGTGAACGATACTTTTGCCGTCAGTCCATCGACACCCCAACAAATTGGCGTGGTGTCGAAGCGAGAAACTCCCGTTTCTGGGAAAATTTCTAATTGAGATCGACAAAACGATCCAACCTTCCCGGAAAGAGATCTCTTTTAGAGATCTGGGAAGGAGAATGCACGATTCTCTCTATATATATATAAATAATAATAACAAATTATCAATAATTGGCACGCGTTTCAAATCAAAAAAATACTTTCGAGTACCCATTTTTTTTTTCCTTATTATCTCTATTTCAAGCTCCAAAGTTAAATCTAACAAGCATCTAGATTTTTAATAAATAATTTATAAAAAAATTGCATTTTAATAATAACAAATTATTTTATATTGGTTTCAAATCAAAAAAATACTTTCGAGTACCCATTTCTTTTTCTTTATTATCTCTATTTCAAGCTTCAGAGTTAAATCTAACAAGCATCTAGATTTTTAAATAATAATTTATAAAGAAAAATTGCATTTTAATAATAACAAATTATTTTATATTGGTTTCAAATCAAAAAAATACTTTCGAGTACCCATTCTTTTTTTCTTTATTATCTCTATTTCAAGCTCCAGAGTTAAATCTAACAAGCATCTAGATTTTTAATAAATAATTTATAAAAAAATTGCATTTTAATAATAACAAATTATTTTATCTTCCTTTCCGTTTTATAAACATGTACCATCAATAATTGGCACGAGTTTCAAATCAAAAAAATACTTTCGAGTACCCATTTTTTTTTTTCCTTATTATCTCTATTTCAAGCTCCAAAGTTAAATCTAACAAGCATCTAAATTTTAAATTTTAAATTTTAAATGAATGATTTATAAAGAAAAAAATGTTAAAATACCAAAAGGATGGGTTTCAATAAAAGAAAAAGGTATAATAGTCCATAAATCTAGCGTTAAACAGGATTTAAATTTCTTGGACGGAAGGAGGATCGAACCGCAACGCGCGCTTAATAATTCATAAACCCGTCCCCCGATCGGGCTCGAATTACAATTATCAAAGCAAACAATAATCGCGGCGGTTATCGACGACTGCAAACATTTCCTTGCCCCCCGATTCGTTCGGCCACGTTAACACGTACTACTACGTATTGCGAAATTATATATATATATACATACATAGAGGGATTGGGTCGAAGGATAAATCTCTCGACTTGACAGACGCGAAAACGGCACGGTTGTGCGGCCACCCACTAATTGGCGAGCTTCGACCACCCTCCTCGAGTACGCGAGGTCGAATCAATCGGTCGAAACCGATTGAGAATTTTGAGAGACTGGAAAACGGGCGAATCGGATGATATTCTCGGTGAATAACGGCGTGTAAACGATTGCTCTGGAGCCAGAAGGGGGCGTGAAAAGGGCGTTTCTCTGATAGCCAGATGGATCCGCATTATCCGAGATGAAATCACGCTAATCTCGCGATGAACCGCCGCATCGAGCGCTTGTTTACTTGCTCGTTTTATTATGTGTGTGTGTGTGCACGTGTGTTTATAATTGTGCGTGTAAGAACGATGGGGAATATCTAGTTCTTTTTTAATTAGATTTCGAGGTGAGGGGGATCTGTTTTTCCGTTTTTCGAAAGTAGTTCAGTTTAGCTTCGTGACGAATATTGGATTGGAAACGTGTTTTGATTGAAGCCCTTCGACAATATTTTAAGAAAGAATTCTTGTTAAGAATTAAACAAATATATCAAATTACGTTCTTCCTTCCAAAAAATCATCGAGAATTTCAATTTCATATAGAGGAAGGGAGACTCTCTTTCCTTCTCAACGACTGCGGTTAATTTCTCCTGGCAGCCAGTTAGTTTCGTTTTAAGAAAAAGACGGTTGAACGAGCGAAAAGTCGGGAATATTATGCGATCCTCGACCGCAGAATGCTTAATACCGTGCGGTTTAGTTAGACCTCGTTAAACGACAGATGATCCATTTCCTTGCGATGCGCTTCTTATTTGCAAGTTTTCACAGGTCGATCGATTTCCTTCGAGGAAGGAAGGAAGTAAGGAAGGAAGGAAGGAAGGAAGGAAGGAAGGATCTTCGACGATAGGGGAGATGGTTGGTAAAAAAAAAAAAATTGATTTATACCGCGAGCTGATTTATAGCGTGTCGACGTATCGTGTTTGATTAATCGAGCGGGTTGTCGTTCGAAAGAAATAGCGGGAAAAACCGGGGATGCTAATTCGAGGGACATCGTTTTCGGGGGATTTTAGATAAAAGAGACGGGGGTTGATTGATTAAGACGCCATTTTGATCGCGCAACAAACAAATCTACAAAATCTTCTTATCTTTTCTAGAATATTTAACGAACAGAAAATACAATTATGTAACAATTATTTTGTAATGAAAAAAAAAGAATATATTCAAATCGATGCGATTTTAAAATCATCCTATCGAAAAAATCGATGCGTTACCCGATATTTCGGCGCGATTGCCCCTTTATAACGAATTAAAAAAAGAAGAAGAAACACGAAATAAGAGGAGAGTTTTGCTCTGTGGTAAGAAGCTTTGATCCTCTCTCTCTCCACGTCCAATTTACGAATTGAAGCGAGTCTTACCCTTTGTCGGCCCACCCGCTCTCTCCATCGTCTTTAAAAATTGCTCAACCTCGGGAAAGCACGCGTCAACGATCGATTTCCATTACCATCATCGGAAACTGAATGCTCTCTTAAATAAGAGTCCGCCGTGAGCGAGCAAATTACACGCTGCTTATCGATGCTTTCCGAACGGAAGGTCGGATGATGCGAAAGAGAAAGATAGGGGTGATCTAACGAGAAACAGATCCCCCTCTTTCATGTTTCTCCTTCGTGCTCGGGACAAGAATTATCAGTGGAACGCTCGTTGCCAAGGGAATAGTTCTCGAATAGTTGCTCGATTGTGTCTAGCAATGGTCAAGCTATGGAGTCGGTGGGAAATGAGGAGGAGTCGAAAGGAAATAGGAAATAGTCGGATTTGTGGGATTAGGAAAAATAGTAGGTAAAAATAGAGTAAGAATGTTAGTAAAAATAGAGATAAGAATGGGTGTAACTTTATTAAAAATAACTGGGATGAGAAATAAAAATTAGGAGTAAGGAGAAGGTAAATTGAAGAATTGAGAATAGAGGGCAATTTTTGAGTTGGGATTGGAGAAGTGGCTAAGAATAAGAGAGAATTAAAAATATATACAAGTAAGCTTACGGAGGTAGCTAGAGGTGAGAATGAAAGGGGGTGAGAAAAGGAGGGACGAAACAAACTTCGTTCGAGGCGAGATGGTTTTTGTTTATCACTGGTTTTAATTAGATTTTGGTGAAGTTTGATAGCAAGAAATAATCTCGCTTAGAAAGAGAGATACAAACTTAATCTCCAGTTCTTGTGATACGTTGTGTCATACAAATATGACAAATTTATGATAGGATGGTAGAAATATATATATAACTTGAGAGTTGTATATTCTATTAATTTTTCTTTTAACAACATTAATCAACGATTAATATCCGAATAATCGATCAAAATATCTTTTAACCTATAAAGAGTAAGCAATCTTCTTAAAAAGATGTGAAACGATACTCGCCAACAAAGGGAGAAAATTCTAATTACAACATCAGGTAACAACATCAGGCGACACCAGGTAAAAAATTATACATTTTAAAAAAGAAAAAGAAACTACAAACTTAATTAAACCACCACCGTTCCATCTGTTTACATCCTGCTACTCGATTCTCAACGTCTCTAAATAGCCACGTTTCTGTCCTGGCTTTAATTTACCTCCTCGCCAACTTTTCCCACTTTTTCCCGCGCCATCTTCCCCGCCGTGAACGCGAATATTTCGCAAAAGAGATCTCGCGATTTTATTTCGCGATAGGCGAGAGAAAAAAAGAAAGAAAGAAAAAACGAGGAGGGGGAAAGATCGCTCACCAGCACTGGTCACGCGTCGATTCGTTATTCATCGCGCATCGTGTAATCGCGGATCGTCGTTTAAGCGCAATTTGCCGCCAACTCGCTCCACTTCTCTCTCTCTCTCTCTCTCTCTCTAGAAAGTAGCGATGGGATAAAACGTACTCTGTTCGAACAAGAATTTCGAAAAAAAATACTTTCGAATGGAATTGAATAAACTGCATTTACTTGAATCGATTCTTCTCACTTTGCAAGTGTACAGTCGATGAATGGCAATACATGTATTTCCTAAGATATTATTTTTTCAGAAATATTATATATGTATATAATGTAACTGTGTTACATTTGTTATAAGAATTCTTACAAGTAGATTCATTTTAATAAATTAATCTAAGAGGAACAATCAGATATACACTTTTGAAGAATGAATATGAACTTGATCCCATCGCTACTCGACAGACCTTGGAAATTAAGGAGAACATTGATCTTGGCGACCAATATTTCTCGATAAACGAGTCGATGAAAATTACAGGCCTTTCCCGCGTAAAACTACTGTTACAACCTACTTGTTTTGTTCTGGCTCGCTTCGTTCCTTCATTTTTCGAAAGAGAAATTAATAACGCTCTGCTCTTTATCGCATTGACCGACAGGATGTCCAACCATATTTGGTAGAGAACATGGTACAAGTTTGAGAATTCGTCGCTCGTTTCCACGGAGAACAATTTTTAATCGTTCGATAAGCAAATACTTAAGTAATTAACCGGTATGGTGATTGCGTATTCTGAGATATTGCTTGCGGGAAAAAGATTAAAAATTACCATTTATTCCCATCTAAATAATCGTTTGCTCCACTTCGAAAGAAATAGTAAAAGCTATTTTTTTCTAATAATCATTAAGAGAAATCACGATACGTTTCATGGCGAAAAATCCATTTGTTTCCTTTGAAAATGAAGGAAGCCAAAGAAAACCTTTCGATAAAAATTTAATCTATTCATTACGATCAAAATATTATTTACAACTTTCCATTTGACGAATAAAGAAACAGAATTTTTCGACAAAGCGCAAAAAGTAACGAAGAAGAACGAAAGAGAGGATTAGCAATTATTCGAAATTAGACTAAGGGAAGAGGAGGGGAAGAAAATAAAAAGAAATAAAATTGTCAGCATTGTCTCGAGAGTTATTGGAGGGTATCGGTTCCCGTCAAAGTGAAAATTTCCTTAAATTAGAGAAGCGGTTAAAAAAAGGAAGGAACGATAACAAAGGGAGCGCTCGAGTTGGCCGATTCAAGGGAACGAATAACAGCGGTCAAACCCTTAATCCTTGTTTTCTGAAACAAAACTCTTCCCCACAATACACCCAGATCGAGGCAAGTAATCGCAGAAGCCGCTCGCAAAAGAATTCAGACGCGATGTTAAATGTTGATTAAAAATTAGTTTATCGAGCTCCGTTTCCCTTAATTAACACAATCATTATGGAAATCGAAATAAAAACGAAACGCACACGAGACAAATTGCAAGAATTTTCTTATTTCGACTTCAGATTGGAAAGAGAGCGTAAATTATCTACACCAATCTTTCTTCTTCTTAAAGACAAATGTCTGTTATTGTTTCGTGAATTGTCGAGTAAAAAAAAGTCCGCCATTTTATATCCATTTCAGAAGAAATATTTAATTATTTTATTAGTCATCGATGGACTATATGGATTTTCACGCGAAATTAAATTTTCAAGGAACGAAACGAAAAGAAAAGATTATTTCATCATCAAATCGAATATTATCGAAATATCGTCATCATCATCCTCCAATTCTTCTCGACTGCCGTGCACTATCTTCGACGTGGCCCAGTGGACGTAGCCAACCACAAGCTTTTACAATTTAACGTAATACCGTGGCATCCCCGTAGAGAAGAGTAAACTTTCGATTCGTGGCCAGTCTCACGTCGAGGATAGTCGAGTTACGAACAGAATAGAATTCAATTTTGCCGCCATCTCCGCAACATGGCCGAAGCGGATGTAAGCGGAAAGTTAGCGCAGGAGGAGGGGGTGGGAAGAAATGTTTAAAAAAGGAAAAAACTTCGCTTCTGGATCCCGCTCTCCCCCCACAGCTTCTGAAAAATCGGCGTCCATGCGTGAACAGAGAATTCGTGGCACGAATCCCCGGGGATGGAACTCGATTTCTTTTGTACAAACTTGGTAATTTCCGCCCGATTTAACGTTTCAAGGGAAACTAAGTTAATGGCTGCCGACAGTTTCTGACCGCCGTGTTCTAATTTCATCGTTATTTGTTGTGATAAATGGTGTTCGAAGAATTGGGATCGAAAGTCAATTACAGAGGGGGAAGTTTTCTAAAATATCGTTTATTTTGACGGTTATAAATAAACTGAACTGTGGATATTTTTTTTTCTTTTTGTTGAGTTTTGTCAAGAATTGTATTTTATGTTCAACGAATATTTGTTTAATTCCTATGTTTTTCCGTATAATTTTCTAAAATTTAGCGTGATTATTGTTGCAACTGTTTTTCTTTTTCTTCGGTAGATCATATATTACATTATCGTCAAAATTTATCAATACCTTCTCGGTTATAGCAAAGGATGCCTTGTTAATTTCATTGTCGAGTCAAAATTAATTCTATTATGACTATTCTATTATCAAATGAATTCACACCGAAAATACACACACAGGGAATTCTCACAACTGTTCGTTTAATTAATTTTTTCTAACAATGCATCCTTTGACTCAGTGTTTTCCAACCTTTTTCGAATTATGATCCCTCTTTTTTCGTAATTCAAATAAATTGCAATCATCATTCGACAGCAAGAAAAACATAAAAAAAAAAAAATATAATTATACTAAAACCCATCCATCTCAATAATATCAATAATAATTCTCGTAACACACGTTAACGAACGTATTTTGATTAAAAATTTTTCCAAAACAACAAAATTCTAATTCTTCTTTCGAAAGATAGCATAAAAAAAAATTGCAAAAGAAATTAAAGAGAAATCGCAAGAAGAATTTAAATATCTAACCATTTATAGCGAAATAGTCATGGTTGTAAAATTTTTAGCCTCAAAGCTCATGATTGCTATCACGTGGACACAGGAGAAGGGGGCATTTATCGATTAAATGCAGGGTAAAAATCTCGAAACAGTTCGGGGTGTTACGTAAGGCGTGTACAATGTATAATGCTAATGCAGCACTGAAATAATGATCGGAGATAAAACGTAACGGATATTAAATTCTCGTTAATTCCGATAAAAAAAAACGGAAGAAAGTTGCTACACGGAATAATTTGTTAGGAAAATATGCATTCTCGAGCCGTTTACATTTTCAGCGTTCGAGTTCACCATTGATCAGCGACCACCTGAGGCGAGAAAAGAGAGGAGGAAAAAAGGGGAGAGAGAAACGTCAAATCACTGCTAATGACGCGAGAGAGACTTGGCCTGCGTTTATTATTCCAGTTTTTTAACCCTCGCCTGTACGTAATTGGGTCATTTCGGAACGAAGCGAAGAAACTTTTGACATTTTGACGCGCGATCGTGTTTAATAACGAGATTTTTAATTTTTCTCTCCTCAAACCTTCTCGTCGTTACATAATATTAAAAAATAATCTGTTTATTCTCGTCAATATCGAGAAATATTCTCTACTACTCAAGCTAAAAATTTCCAACTCGAGATTGCATATTAAGAAATAATCGACGATTCGTAATATCCGTGTGAAGAAAATAAAATTCGATCGTCCAACAAATCCCTTCCCTTCTCGTTATTTCTTTCTTCACTGCGTTTTAAAGAACGCAGCCTCTCGAATTCACTTACCATCTTACTAATTTCACTTTTTTATTTTCCTTTTCTTTTTTTATTTTTAGATCATTTTTATTCCCTTTCAATCTCGCGTGAATTTCGATATCGAATCCGGTCGCATGGCGGACGATAACGATGGCGGGTGCCGGTTTCCGACGTCGATCGACGTAACGGCGGCCGTCGTTCGATTCGACGGCCGGGAAAATGGAGTTGTCCGGCAAATAAATTCGGTCGGCCGGCTGACAAAAACCGGGGGAGGGATTTTAGCGGCCCGGCCCGATAAAATTTGCGTACGAATGCCTTGTTCACCGGCCGTGCTGATGAAAATCGACATTAACCTCCCTCGACGCCCGATTTCCCGTTTTTTTTTTTTTAGAAATGGCGCCACCAGTCTACATATATATATATATATATACATATAAAACCGTCCACCCATCGATATGATTCGCGCCCTTTCGCGACACGATTTCCACGAAATTATTAGCTGTCAACAGGTGTCTTGCTGTTGAAACACGGTTAAAGAAGTTTCTATTTCCTGCCGACAGATCTCGCGAAGAAACTGTTGCGAATATCGTGCTTCCAACTTTACCGCGATATTACGTTCAAATAAACAAGCTTCTTTTTTCCTTTTTTGAAATAAAAAGCGTTTTTCGAAGAGAGAATGGATTAAAATTCGATAAGTGACGTATAGAAAGACGAAGTGAGAGGATAAGAACGGGTAAGAAAGTCGATCCGAACCACGGATGGAAGAAGATTGGAAGTGGACGAGATTGAAACGTAACGAGAAGAAACGAGCATTTTCTCCTGGAATATACTGGGATGGAATAGAAAACCATTCGAGTGTCGAACGATATCGAGAAAGAGTTAATAACGTTATAACGTAAGATAATTCACGGAAGAAAGGAATGGATAATCAGAAAAGCTAGCTTTCGCATCTTTAACTTTTATTAGTGAAAATCGAAACTGAGAACCGCTCTTTCCACCCACGCTCGGTCAGAGATTTCGTCGATCGCAGATTTTTGATCGGAGGATTAAATCGAGGGATTCGCTCGAATATACGGTGATTACCAAAACTATTTATCGATGGAGATCGAAATCGCGCCATAAAATGAAAATTAACCCCTTAAACCCTGCCTCTCGATGGACACCTGGACAACGGGGGTGAAAATCACCCTCCCCCTCCCCCATCGTCCACTCGTTCGCGGCGGCCATGATCGTGCACGCAACCGTGTACCGTCCACTTAGCGGATAACCATGACGATCGACCAGATTTCGAGGAACATGGCATGTGTCGCGTCGCGGCCGTGCAACGTCTATCCAGCTTCCGGTTTTACAGGATTAAAGGGGCGAGGCAAGCAAGAATCAAAGCGGCGAGTGAGCCGAGCCACGCGCGAAGAACACACCCTCCTTCCTCCCTCGTCGAACGGCGGCCACTCGTTAATTAATTTCGACTAATTGCCAATACCGCGCCACGACTTGCCGTCCTAATTAGAGACGATTAATTCGAAAGCTAACCTCACCCTCGATCGATATCAATCGTTTAACGTTGGATCGGGGAGAGGGTGGCGCTCTTTCATTAACCGGGGCCACGATTAGAGGCAAGATCTTGGCCGAGGTTTCGAAAATTTCTGGATTCAACTTTCTTTGATTCTTGTCTCGGCCCAAGAATGGTTTCGTGGAATTTTGGAAGGTGGATACAGTTGGAGAGAAATTTGGAAAGCGTTGGAAATGATATTTTCGATTGAATAGAAGATGTTATAGAATTTAAAGTTCACTGAAATTTTATATATATGATTTCATTATTGAATGTTGTCAGCAACATTGCTATTTCATAGTTGGTAGCTATTTGTTTCTCTTCGATGCATATTATTTCAAATGTTTTATAAACACGCGCAATCACGTATAATCAAATATATTCGTTCAACTAAACCCGTTTTATTTATTGTTTTCCACTGCCCAGTCAACAGAAGAACATATTGAGAAGAAGTTTCGATTTTGAATTAGCAAAGGTGATATATTTGGAATACCTGAGGTGGAATATTAAGTTGTGTGTTACGAAAGGAGGGTGCGTTAAAAATTTGCGTTACTATGATCGAAGTCTGCCGCCGAGAAGACTTCATGTGCGACACATTTGTTCGAGGGGGAGGGTGAAACATCGATTATCGAAGGGTCGCGGTGATGAAGTATTACACGATCCGCTATCACTCACTGGATGTCGCCGCCCGTTAGATTAGTGTAGCACACGAGGTTTACCTCGTTCAACTCGTCAAACTTAAACTATGGATCTAATTAAGCTGTCTAACTCTTTCCAACCGCCTATCAATATTCCGAACGATACTCACTAATAATACCGTGTAACTAAATGTCATACAATTCTTAGATTAAAATATTCTAAAATATTCTAGACTAAAATATTCTAAATTCGTTGTCGAGGAGTACGATTATGAATTTTAAAAGCGGAAGCTTGACTTACCGATGTCGAAGCTCGTATACAATTTAAAATTCTATTGTGCTTATTTGTTGCACGGATGAAAGAAGGGAACCGTCCTCGAGGGAGGCGCTCGATAGTCGGAATGAATTTATCGCTTACCTGAAACAGAGGGAAAGGATCTTGATTAGCATTCGTGTTATTGCGCAGATGCAAATTTCGCGGAAGGCAGATCACGCGGAATTCCCTTACGTGAAATATGGCAAGTTTGGAAAACTGCGAGCAGCTTGCGCCTCCCTCCCCAGGAACTATTCTATAGTCCGATTCTAAAGCTGATTTATTGGAGCGGAAGATAAAGATCGTGTTATGATAGTAAAAAGCACGAACTTGGAAAAAAATCTACATAGTCGAATATCCTTCTTCGAAATATTTATATCGACGTTTCCTTAATTTTTAATATCAAGTAAAAATCAGGGGAGGAAACAAGATTTGTTTCTGACACTTGTTTTTCTTCATCCTCGATGAAATCGAGGCAATTAGAAGAAAGAAAAATCTCTTCTATTAAAATTTTCTTATTTACACGATCGGATTCTCAGAAAGAAAAAGAAAAAACGTACATCCTCTTTTTTTTTCAAACTTAAGGAAAGGAGGGGGAAAGAGGGTTAAATTTTATCAACGCAACGTTAGTTGAAACAAACTGTGTAGTACTGGACGACGTTGAACTCTTGTTCGGTAAACATTTAACCGGGAGATGTGAAAGAGGTGAAAGAAGATTACACACACCGAGCCGAGCGTTATAATTTTCTTTATCTATTCATCTACCAATTAAGCGCAACTTTTAACGTCATTAGGCGCATAATGTCGCTTAAACTATTCACGTACGCCGGAAATGGATTATGTCCTTTTACGCTTAACGGCTCGGATAATGTCAGTTACGAAGCAGAAACTGGGTCTCTCCCCGTGCACACGTTTTGTAACGCGGATACCGTTGGGATAAATCATCGTTTTTAAACCGTATCTAATACGGTGGAACGTGTTTCACCATACGATAATAAGATATTATCCGGGGGAGAAAAATTGAAAAGCATTTAGGGACATTTTCGAAACAAATATTTTTAAAAGTTAAGCGGAACTTTAATTTTTACTCCTATTTCACAGGGAAATGAGAAAAATTTGATA
This sequence comes from Apis laboriosa, assembly GCF_014066325.1. Taxonomy (NCBI): domain Eukaryota; kingdom Metazoa; phylum Arthropoda; class Insecta; order Hymenoptera; family Apidae; genus Apis; species Apis laboriosa. The sequence goes on from NW_025220892.1 coordinate 715,647, forward strand.
AATTGTTGGAACTTCATTTTATATCAATCTATTTATTTTGCTTTTTTTTTTAGAGGCGGAGAATAAAAAGAATCGTCGCTTTGCAAATGGAATTTCTCGAATCTCCTCGTCGCAAAAATATAAATTTTTCGAATCTCCCCTCCACTTTGTCGATTAAATTAAATTAAATAGAAAAAATTCTCTGGAGAGGAATTTTTTTTCTATTTTATCTTAAAAATTTATCTAAATTTGTAAAAAAAAAAAACAGTATAATTGATAATAAAAGGATGCTTAACTTTACAATTTACGAACGAAATATTCAACCATAATAGGTAACAAGGAGAAACACGAAAAAAAAAAAACACTTTTTAAACACAATTTAGAACTTTTACCGTCGTAAATAAGAATTCTTCTCTCGGTTGAAAGGAAGAAAAAAGATATTTTCACAAAGTGATAATCCCCCTTCTTCCTCTTCTCCCCTTAATTCGTTCGTATATGACCCGAAATTAATCGTATCAAAAGAACACGCGCCTTTTTACGAAGATTACAGCATCGAAGCCTCGTTTGAAAAACCGTGGCACGAGCCACGGCTCCTCAACAGGTACGAAAAAGTGAGTGCCAGCTGCGTGGCAGGTGAAAGATTCACCTGGCCCGCAAACTGCCGCAGTCACCCCTACCGATTTTCTACCTGGAGGACCATTTGCCATATGCACGCGTTTACGTGTGGCTTCCATCATTAGAAATAAATAATGGGAAGAAATCTGCCTTTGGGACAAAGAAAGCTCGATCACCAGAATTTATGTTTTAATTCTGATAAAAAATATTTTTTTCATTAGAAGAAGGAATAAACAAATCCTAATTTCTAATCTCCTATCATAATTTCTAAGCCTCCTATCAACATTTCCTTTTTCCTCCTCGAGAATAACATCCCCCTTCGCAACATTGTGACAACGAAGGGGTGAACCCATCAACAATCGAATAACTATGCTCACTAACCTGCCCTCTTGCGCTTTAAAATAATAATAAAACCATTCAATTTCTTCAGATCGAATCGCCTCTCTCATTATAAATCCAAAACCCATGAATTCGGAATATATAACTCGATCGAATGGCTTTCGCGCCCTCGGTTAAATCCACGCATTGTGCGTGATCACGCAACGAGGATAGGGTTGTCATTAGTCGCGTAGCACGGCACGAGCCCCTTAAAGAGCTCGACGGCGCAGCCAACGCTCCGTATCGGGAAGATCCGATTATGGCTTAACCGCATTAAACGTGGAAAGTTTACTTTCGGTAATTCGAAGTCTGAAAGGGTCGAGGATTCGAGCCGAGCACCTGCAACACTCCTCTGCACCTGCCTCCTTTACCGCCTCTTCCTCTCTCTCTCTCTTTCTCTCTCTCTCTCTCCCTCCCTCTCGTTCTATATTCTATTCTCTCTCCACGGTGCTCGCTTCCGTGAGACAGAGTTCTCTGTTCCGCCTCGTTCCTCGTTCTGCACGGTATCGTTCCGCTCGAACGGTGTACAATGCGGACGCCGCAGTCTTCGAGACTGTTTACACACCGACAGAGGAGTATTCCGTGCATCGTTTTGTTTCCAAACCCGTGCACCGACTCTGGAACGAGGAGGGTCGTTGGATGGATGTAGAAGGGGTGGGAAGGAAGGAGGGTGGCGCAAGTGCATTTCACGCGCCCCTGCCTCGTTCGTTACTTTTGTCACACTTTTGTCGTCTCGATATTTCGATCGTGAGAAAAGATGGTCGATCGATTTCTCGGCTAGATTCTTCGATCCTCGAACGTGGAGGGGGTCGATTGTTGTCGATTCGAACGTGTTCCTTCGTCCCATTATTCATTTGATCCTTAAGTTTTTTTACACTTTTAAATTAAACGAAGAAAATGTTGGAGAATGGTCTCGAGATAATTAGGATAAAAGAGAAAAAAAGGGGGGAGGAGTAATTGATTCGCTCTTTGCCGTTTCAAACGCAGCGAAATTCCTCGCATACTCGTCAAATTTACGAAAAGTGGTGGTCCCTCTTTGATTACGAGCGCGCCAGGGGTTGAAAAAATGCTCGGATAGCCGGATCGGCGGAGGCCGAGGTCCACCCAATTAAAAGAATCCCGAGTTTCAATCCCGAGTCGGTAAAAATTCTACCGTTGCAGACTCTTTTCTCTCTCTCTCTCTCTCTCTCTCTCTTTCGTCCTACAAATTATCGGTGGTCGGTGGTGATCTCTCTCCTCCACCCGCGAGAGGGGATGTTCACCTTCGCCCAGGTCCATGAAACCAGGTCCAGTTTATTCGGTTGTAAAGGATGCCGTGATTAAAGAGTGGCGCAAACAATTGGAATTGGTTTTCTGCGTGGATCCCCCGATTCGGGGCGTGTAAAGGGGGTGGTTGCGTATAATTAATGGCGCGGCACGGTTATTGTGTTTTATTGGCCGCCGCGTGATCGATCAACGCCGCTAATTACACCGCTCTCCCCCCTCTCCCTCCCTGGACGAGTACAGATTCAAAGCGGTCGAACAACCGATCCATTTTTCCCCTCCCCTCTCCTGCTCTACCCCAATTCTCTCTTTTTTCTTTTAATGATATCGCGACAGTCGCGATCGAGCCGCGTCTGTCCGTTCCGGATTAATTGAGTTTCTTAAATGGGATTTAACTCGTGCAAATTGAGTCTCTCCATTTACGAGCGACCAATTTCGCTTCGAAATGCTTGTTTACCGATTCTTTTACGGCCGGTTTTAAAGAGAAATTCTCGTCGCTGCTGTGAAAATATATATATATATATATATATATCGAGGAGGGAGGAATTTCTCGAGACGATTCCATTTCCATTCGAAATCGATCGAACGGAATATCTCGAAATTTCAAAAGGGGGATGTACAATTAGTATCAAAAGTTCGTTCGAAAGGAAATTATTTAATACCCTCTACGAGTTATTCGTCGATCACTTGGAGTTCGAAAAGTAGAATCTCCTTTTATTTTATCGAACCCTTCGATTTCGATTCGAAAGAGATCGCCTTCTTTACGAGAGGATATAAGATGGAATTTTATCCACCGCGGAACTTTATCTTGGTTAAATTTCACGGGAACGGGTGCCCATCAACCGATCATGCGACGCGACAAGTGAGTCGTGTCCGTGATAAGACATCGCGCAGAGATTAATTGGAACGTAAAGGATACTTTTTCAAGTTGGAAGAAGTTTATACGAGCTCCGATAGAAACGATCTTTCTCTGCGAGAGAATGCCGAATACCGATCTAGAGGAAGAGATTATATTACTTGGAAGAGAAAGGATTAAGAGAAATTCGAGGAGGAAATTCTGTCTCTTTTAAAAAAAAAAATTAAATCTCTCTCGATCTTATCAGTTTCTACCGAAGAGAGATCGCCAAAAATTTTTCCTCTAAATTAAAAAAATTAACCCTCCGTTCTCCAAAAATTTATAAAAATAATCCCGTGACGAGGCAACATATTACGAAGAAATAAACCAATTCCAATCTCCTTAATGAGGGGGCCAAAGGTTCACGAAACAACGAGCAACTGGTAATATCAATTTCATTATTAACATTTCGATATTCGTATCCACCCCCCTCCTTCCTTCGACCAACCTTCAATTAACCAACGCGAATCTTCTCCCTGTAACGCGCTGTAACGAGGGAAAGAAAACTGGGAAGAAAACCTCGGTGTGAAATAGAAGAGGCCAATCTTTCGTAAACGGAACGCGAAACTCCTCCCCCCAGTAACAAGTTTTCCTTTTGTAAAAGGAACACCTCCGGTGTCTCCTTACCCGATTTTCGACGCACCTGGCCGTTGTTCAATTAATTTCGCCGCACGTTCTCGCAACACGCGCGTATTACGTGTAATTGCGCGGAGGGGGGAACGCCCTCTTCGTACCACGATCACTCTTTAAGGGGGCGGAGGGCATTCCCCTCGTTATCCCCCTCCGCTTATTTCCCTTTCCCCCCATTGTGTGCAGATAACGCCTGGGAACAAAGGAGGAGGAACGTCTCTCGATGTATCTAATGTATCTAATTTCGGAAACGAACGTCGTCCAGATATACTGGGTGGATTGTTGGGAATGATAATAGGGAGCAATGCAATTAAACGTCGTGAAATTGCGAGATTTTTTTTTTTTTTTTTTTAACTTAATTCTGTTCGTAAGGTTGTGGACCGTGAGAAGAAATTTATTGCGTGATTGATTGCGTGGAAGGGGATGATAAGGATGTTGAATTAATATTGCGATTGATCGGAGAAAGTATTTGTTGGATTGGAAACTGAAAACGTGTTATTTAGAATTTTAAGTTCAGTGAAATTTTATATGTGGTTTTATTATTGAATGTTGCCAGCAACATCACTATGTATCTATTTATTTTTCTTCGATACTTCAAATTGTTTTCTAAACAATTATGGATAAATATATTCATTCAGTTATATTTTTTTTTATTCTTTTCACTGGCCAGTCAACAAAACGTTTCGAGATTAAGAGAGGAAGATAGGGTGTATTATTGAACGATTTGTGGACAATGAAACGAGGCTCGAGTCGCAATAAAATGAAATAAAATACAAGGAATATTGAAAATAGTCGGATGATATTATAATTTGATCGAAAAGCTCGTTGTCTCGAAGAAGAAATAGGGGAGAATGGTTAATTAAGGAGGAGCGGAAATGTATTCCCCCGATTCCCCCAATATGGCGGGAAAACTGGGGCAGGAAGTGATAAGCGTCGTTGAAGCCGGTATGATTCCTAATTTTCTATAATTGAACACCGCGTCGTAACTTTTCGGCCTAGTTTTAACCTCCTGCCGGAAGTCTTAAACTTTTGCAGGGACGTGGGAACCTCACCCCTCCATCGAGGCTATCAAGATTGTTACTCACGTGGGATTTCACCTGTTTTTTTTTTTTGTTCTTTTTATTCTTTTTCTCTCCCTCTTTTTCCTACTGCGCTCAACGAGATGGAACGATCTCGTATGGTACGAATATTCGTTCATTTCTTTAAACGTGGATGAAAAATATCGTATCTCTCATTCAAAAGCCATTCCTCCATTTTTTTCTTTTTCCATCAAATTGCTTGTATACATTCGAGATCAGAGAAAGGAGAATTTGAAGAAGGTGAAAAAATTATTCCATTTGGATGGAATAATAAATATCTTTTTTCCTTTCGATGAATTAACAAACGTTATTACCCTTTCTCTTTCTTTCTTTCTCTCTCGGTTAAAATCCAATATTTCCTACGTTTTTTTAAAGGAAAAAGCGAATATTATTCACTCAAGCTGCTTGGAAAAATTTATAATGGCCTCTTTTAAAACCGTGCGAGACAACGAATATTATTAAACAAAATTTACATTTTCACGAACGTTGAATGCTAATTGCGAGAAACAAGCCGGAATAAATATTGATGCACGTATCGCGAGGCACAAGGGGGATGAATTCTTAATTGCTCGGCAGTGCAGACAATTGTTAATTCAGATTTCATAATGGAAGGATGGTGGAGGATGGAAGGTGAGGAGGATGAGCGCGTTGAAGGAATCGAAGAGAATATTATTTTCAGATATTTTCGAATGAACAAAAACGGAACGATGGTGTGTGTGTGTGTAAAATATATATTACGGTTGCACCACGAATGGAAGCCGCGCAAGGAGTTTCAACTTTAATTACCTCGATTTCTAAGAAAGAAATCATCCCCTCTGCCTGGTTTGACGAGGGAAGTTTTATTCCCGGTATCCGGTATCTCCCTACCTATTCCATCTACAATTGCTCGATAAAGTTATCGCTTTAATTACAACGAGTCTTCCCGTGGAGGAACTACTTTTCAACCGTGTATACCCTTGGAAACTTGGGGCATCTAAAATGTCCGAGTAATTTCAGACGGAGGGATCTGTCTTTTGTTACCGTATTATTTATTAAGAAAACGCGTGGAAGAATCGAATTACGTTCCTTATCTTTGAAACGATTAATTGAGAGAAATTGGATATATTTTTTTTTTTTTATTTTTTCGTAAATGGTGATTTTTAGAATTTTGTAAAATTTTGACGAAGAAAAAGAGGTTTCTAAAGTACAACGATACGTTAAATAATATGGAAATAATTTATTTTTTATTAAATGTTTTTGTTTGTTGTTTATTGGTTTCAAAAAAAAGAGAGGAGCGTTGTGTATTTTTTAATGTACGAGACGATGGTAAAATATTAAATAATTATATAAAGAACGAATTAATTGGGTGATAATTCTAATAAAGAAGAAATTAAATCGAAAGTAATAAGAATTATATTAAAAAAGTGAATTTTAAAAAATTATTTTTGTTGTTTATTGATTTCAAAGGAAGAAGATGATAAAGAATCATTAAATAATTATACAAAGAACGATAGGAATTAATTGTACGGGAATAAAGAAGAAATTAAATCGAAAGTAATAAGAATTATATTAAAAAAGTGAATTTTAAAAAATTATTTTTGTTGTTTATTGGTTTCAAAGGAAAACGGTAAAGAATCATTAAATAATTATATAAAGAACGATAAAAATTAATCGTATGCGGAAATAAAAAAAAAAGAATTAATTCGAAAGTAATAAAAAATTATATTAAAAAAGTGAATTTTAAAAGAATTGTCCTTTTCGCATTGTTACGAGATTTTACAATCACTATGTGAAATGTTATTGCGAACGTAAGTCGCGGCACGGGAAATAATAACACCGTTTGTCATTGATACGAAACATATTCGTTTAATTCGATTTAGTCTTGTTTCGAACACGGAACGAAACGGACGCGTCGCTCCTCGCTCCTCGAATAGAATATTTTATTTCGTTTGATATTAAAATTAATTGGTACCGTGTAAATAAAAAATTTAACGTAAATAAAAAACGCGCGTCGATACGATTTTAGAAATTTTTTTTCATAAACAAATAAATAAAAAAATATTTTCGTTTAAATACCACACCGATACGAATTCACGTATGGATCAACGACGCTAAAAGATTAATCGATCCTTTTAATAAAGAAGTCGACATCATCGGAATGGATATATCGAAATGGGGCGTATCTCAATTAGAAAAAAATCTAAACCGTTGGAAATATTATACCGTCCTAATTAGCATTTTATAACCGAGTGGCGGGGCCCCTTCACATCCCACAAAAGAAGCGGAAACGTTCCCTATCGTCGGGTGCACCGCGTGCACCGGTCGTCAATTAAACACGAAAACTACTCTAACGCGAATTACAAATGCAAAAACGTTCTTCTATCTTAAATACCGTGAAATTCGACCCTTGAACGCGACACAAGTGCGCGACCTCGTACTGAACAACCGTAATACGCGTTTAATATTCACCTGAATTTTAGGTAAACTTAATGCGCGCTTAATATTCGCCAGGAATCCCCCTCTCCCCTTCCCCTTCTCCTTCCCCCTCCCCCATCTGTCCGCCTCGGAGAAACGTAAAAAGATTTACCGCGCGAATTGCGTATAACGATGATTTCACGTTTAGGCACGGGGAAAAATCTTCTCGATTTAAAAATCGATGTATTGTTAGCGAAATTAATTTTTTTTTCTTTTTTTTTTTTTTTTTTTTCGATATCGTATAACGAATATATTTAAAGATTCTGTACAACAAAAGAAGGATTATTTCTTCCTCTTTTCTGTAATAAAAATTATTTCCATTTCGATCGATCGATGTATTATTGGCGAAATTAAATTTTTTTCTTTTTTTTTTTTTTTTCGATATAACGAGTATATTTAAAGATTCTATATACAATAAGACAAGGATCACTTCTTCCTCTCTTTTGTAATAAAAATTATTATCATTTCGATCGATCGATGTATTATTGGCGAAATTAAATTTTTTTCTTTTTTTTTTTTTCGATATAACGAGTATATTTAAAGATTCTATATACAATAAGACAAGGATCACTTCTTCCTCTCTTCTGTAATAAAAATTATTACCATTTCGATCGATCGAAAACATTGTGGTCCAAGTTAGAAGTGGATAAGAAAATATTATGAGAAATCACAGTAGGTGAAAAGAAGTAGTAATAAAGATTACTACTTCTTTCAGTGATATCAATCGATCGTAGTTGAGCGAGCATAGGTGTATTTGAGCGATAGAAAATATTATCGAAGCTAACAATCATTATCGTGGATGATGTATAAAGATCTTCTCGCACAAAGCCATCCTCATCTAGTAGATCAATCGTGACTAACTTTATTAAATTTTCATCGGCACGGTATATATCCCTTGATCTCATTTTCCACGCTTTGTACACGATACGTGTATCCCTTCTCGTGTTTATCAATTTTGAGCCTCGCAGAGTTCACTTCTCCAGAATTAATTTAACCCATTAAGTAGATACTAAACCTTTAAGACGCGTACATGCATCCCGTGAATGTCGTTGATGTGGATTATAGACGCGCCATATGTGTCTAGCAAAGCCTAGATCTGGTGTAAACCGTAGCGTAAACCCGTTTACTTGCTTCACGTGTACTCTATTCTCGTCTTCTAAGAAAAAGAATTTCTATTTATCCATTAATTATCATCCATATACGTAGATGAGTAAATAAAAATAAATAAAAATATCCCTTATTCGCGATTCATTCATATTCATCCACAAAAAAATCTTAATATTCAAAGAATTCTTCAAAAGAATTCTTTTCAACCCCCTCCTCTCCCATTTTTAATCAAAATTAAATTTTCGTTCAATTTTTACTCGTTTGAAATAACTCGGATATTCAGAGGAGGAGGAGGAGGAGGAGGAGGAACGTTGACGAGGCAACACGAAGCCATAAGCTCGTTTCTAAGTTAGGGCATTTGTAGTTGGCGCGATCCTCGATCCTCGTCTCGTTCTCGAACTCCGTGAATCCGTGAAGTTTCGCATCGACGAAATGTGCAAATTTATTTACACACCGGTAAAATGCGACCTCCCCCTGCTTCTATGTAAATGGTTGACGCATTAGGGGAGCGTGCCACTTTTAACAATATATTAATATTAATGGAGGAGCGTTTACGAAAAGGGGAGGCGCCAACTATTTTCCCCACCCCTCTTGTTCGAGACGCGAATGTAATTGCGCCCGTTATTAATATTCATTCCGAGATTACCGGCTACCAACTTTCACGCGCGACTTCGAGCATCCACCGAATTTCTCCACGCCGGAAGGAAAGTCGTTTCTTATCGTTTTCAAACCGAGTCTCTTGTTGGACGTTTCTCTCCTTATTCACGGTGAAGGGAGAAATGGTACGTGTATTTATTTTCTCGTTAATTTCTCTGCTGTAATGAAATAGTTTCGCGTTGAAAATAGTTTTGTTTAGTGTTTCATGTGTTTCTCTTTCTCTCTCTTTATCTTCGATTTCGGAAGGAGAAAATTATTTTTGTTGCATTGTCGCGTATTTTTAATTTTTGATATTAATTTTTTAAAAACAGTAAATAATTTTAAAAGGAGGGGGTTAATCGTGATAGAATGATAGAAAGAATTTATTTTATCGTTATTTTTGTAACGCATAGTATAGTGGAATATTTAGAGAGTGAATTGTTTAAATAATTTTCAACGGTTAATTTATTAAAACGACGTAAATTTCTTCCCAGATTGAAACGAGCACGCAATATTGCGGAATGAATATAATGGGCTGCATTCTCGATAATTTACCAGCAGTTTGAAACTTCATTAGCATAATCTTCTTACGATTTAATGCATTTCTTATGTTCGAGGCGAGTTATTAACGAAACTATCGTGACTATCATAAAAATCTAAAACAGTTCTTATTATTACGTAAAAAAAAAAAAAAAAAAAAAAGAGCAATGAGATTTATGCCCGTGTGAATATTTTTCATTTCAAGATTCCACGTTCGAAATTCCACCCGTAAAAATACATATTTTCCTCTTCCTTACATTCTTCTTAAATTATCTCAAATATGTACTATATAAAGGTGGAAGTTTTCAAGATTTTAATAAGCGGCCCTTTGTGACAGCCTTCCTATCTTAAGAAAAAATTTAATTATAATTAAAAAAAAAAAACAAAAGATACAAATCAAGCTTGCCACATCTTTTTAAGATCGCTACGCAAAAACTTGCAAAAATAAATGACAAAAAATTGTGAATTAATACTTCATAACGATCGACGCAAGGAAACGTTTCCTCTCCAAAATATCCAACTTTTCACTCCCGTCTGATTTTTCTTGTTAAAAGCTCGACGTTGATAAACTTTGCGCGAAAACTTATTACACACCCCTTACATATAAAGTCCCTTCCGAGCTATATAGCCCAAAGTTTCTCACATAAATTAACGAGCTTCTCCGCGGCAGCCCCTTTTTTTTACCACTTGCAAACGAGCAAACTCGCGGCGGCCATCTTCGTCGACCCACCTTTGACCTTCGCCTTCGCTTAACGCGACGCCGGCTTCCTTTTCCGATTAAGGCTCCGGCCAAACTTTCGGCCCGTCTTTCGAGCGGCCGGCCGCCCACGCGCGATCTCGGCTTGTTAACGGTAATGACGAAAATGATCCTTGACGAAAATCGAGAATTTTAATTGGGCGAGTTGAAACACCGCGGTTGAAATTTCAACCGCGGTGGAACAAAAGATTCGGTGGAACAAAAAGCTTTTCGGCCGGTTCACGCCGGGCCATGGGGATTGTAATTAATATTAATTAATAACGGAAATTTAATCTGAACGAGGGGATCGTGGCCCATCGCTTTTATACTGTATTCCTCCTTAATTACTAGCCAAACAAACGCGAATTAAAATTGATATGTCGTAATTAATAACGCGCCTCTTTGCAATCGGTGGATCATCGAATGATCCGTTTCGCGAAACGAGATAATCGATATTTCGGCCTTTTAGAACATAGGTGGAGACGTGCATCAAGTGCCAAATGTACCGTGAAAATTTAACAAGTGTGATTCAATGGCGGATAATCCACGGTTAACCAGAAATTAAATATCCGTGTAATTATCCGTGGAAATATGGAAAAATTTCTCTTTTAGAGTTTAGAGGGGGCAATAAATTCGGTATCAAAATTCTTTCCTTCTTTTTATCCATTAATAAAATAATGATCGAACAACTTTCCGGGAGAAGATTTTATTCAAATATTCTATTTCAATAATTTTTTCATTAGCTTTCCAAAAATCGTATTTTTTCCAATAACAATCGTTACAAATTATCCGTAGCTTCCGCGATTAAATCATATCCCTTCCAAATTACCCTTCTCTAAAACCACGACAAATAATCGCGAAAATCCACAATCATCCTCCCCCTCCCCCAATTAAATTAAACAGATCCTTTCCACTGTCACCCCCTCTCCAAGGGACACGCGCAATTACGCAATCCTTGGAGATGGGGAGGAAAAGAGAGGGAGGATTAATTACAACGTTTTCCCGGCTCGCATTTAATTCCAAGCCGCGACAATCGAGGCAGGCTTCGATCGTGCGAACCATCCATTCTTCTTGGCCGAGAAAAAGGAGAAAAAGAAATGTATCCGCGATGGCTACGTGCGTAGGTAAACATTAGAGCTGTAAAAGGGAGGGTGGGAAAAAAATGGCCGCGGAAGGGTAACGCGATTCGTCGAGTGAATCCCCGCGATCTAACGATTTAATGACGCTCGTTTCGTAATTCGTTTCCGGTATTTATTTATGCGCGAGACGATAATAAACACGCGAGAATAATTCTTTCTCACGAGGAAGAAGCGCAATTTTTACCCTTTAATCTCGGATCGTCCTCCTAGCGAGGATAGTCCTCATCTTCCTCATCTTTTTCTTCTTCTTTTTTTTCTTCGGGACGATCTTCCCTTTTACGACAGACCGAATAGCAATTCGCTCGGTAATTAAGTGAAAATGAATTTTTCATATTGGCTGATGAGAATAAATTTTCAATGGCGAAGGGCGGCCGAATAACAACTTCTTTTCTCACGATTATGCGCGTGAAAAAGATGGATTTTTAAATATTATAGGGGATATAAGGGGGGAACAGAGGCTCCCTTATTGAAAGGAATTTTTGATTAATTTTTATTTTCACCGACGAAAAATTCCCCTGTATGCGAGTATAAAATTTGTTTGTTCCCTCCAATTCTTTATTGTTGACAATTTTTTTCTAAAATTCGTTTCTCGTTCTTGTACATAATTATTTAATAACTTTTTTTTCTAAAAACAACTTTTAACTCTTCTCAAAAAATATATCATGAATAAATATAGGAATAGAATAATAACCCCTCAAAAACCACTTCCTACTCTCTCGATTTAATTTCGATATTAAAATTTTTTTGAAAATCCAATCCTTGATTTAATCGCAAACAGCTGCAAAATATCCGTGTAACGACTCCCTTTCAAAAAAATCTTTTCGTTCACAGATTGGAAATCTTACTTCTGGACGGAGGGAGGAATTTCTCCAGCTTATCGCGAAGGAGAGGAAGAAGGGAGAGGCGGAACTTTACCACGGAAGAAAACGCGATAATTGCGCCCGGCCAATTTCGCCCGCGAGAACACGACAGCTTCGCGACGCGTTAATTAAATTAATTCCGGTAATAGAAGCGTTGCGACTTCCTTCGAGTGCGTTCAACCCTCCGCCACGGAAGAACGGAGGGGACAAGGTTTTTCACGGAAAAACTATTGTGCTATTTTTTTTACACGATTCTCCCCACCCGCGTGGGACGTGGATGAACTTTGGAAACTGGTACGTTAACGCAACAGTTCGAGATAATAAGATACGAGTTTGAAATTTTTTTTCTTTAAAAATTCAAAAAAATAATCTCCAACCCCGATTTTCTCAACACTCATCGATTGCTTTCCTAAAATTCCTCCCCCCTTCTATTAAATTTGCTCTAGATGTTAGTCCTTTGTCAGGGGGCAAATATTAAAATGGAGATATTTATTAAATATCCAACGGATGGCGCTCCGTTGGAAAAAGGATTGGATCACCGGTTGCCGTGGGGACGTATCGAATTTTTGCAATCGTAGCGGGCTTCCATTTGAAAGTTGGGGAAACGGTGCACGATCCTTTTTTGCAAACGAGTGGCCGATGTGTATTTGTCGAAAAAGTTGGCGAAAAAGTTATCTCGATAGACAGTTGGAAACGAGTTAGCACCGTCTTTGTCTCTCTCTCTCTCTCTCTCTTTTTCTTGTTTCGATCCGCATCCGCCAGTCGAAACAATGATCAAACGGTCGTGCAGGCGGAATGAACTGCGAATGTTTTCAGCTCATCTGAAAACTATATATATATAGAGGCTTGCTCACAGAATCGAACGTTTCGAAGAAATTTCTGAAAATTCTTTGTATTTTCCTTACGAATCCTTTCGTTTTAAAAATATAAATAAATTGAGCAGATATAATTGAAAAATAGATAAAGATTTCAACGAGCCTCTCGATGAACGGGAAAAGTAATGAATCTTTAAACAAAGATTTCGAAGAATAAGGCGAACCAAACGCGATTATAAAATCATGATTGTTTCATCAATTTAACTCATCACGTAAGGGACGCGTAATAAATTTAATTTAATCGTTATATCCACTCTTGTAATTCGCCACGCTCCTTCGAATATCCCACAAAATTAATATACCGGATAATTTAACTTCGGAAAATATACCTCTTGTCCCGATCGATCGTTTCCCTCGAATCGTGTCCAAGGCATTTGATTATCCACCCAACGATAAAAATAACGATAAAAATAATAAAAGCATCTGGCATGGTCATTAAGAATCTCGACTTGTTCTCGATAATGAAGGAAAAATAATCGCAAGGATTGGCTCGCCCCCTCTTCCCTCCCCTTGCTTCCATCGTGCACGCAAATAAGCGGGGTGGAAAAATTTCAAATAGCGCGATAAGGGCGAACGAAAGAGAGGAAAAAAAGAAGAAAAAAAAGGAAGAGAAAAAGAGTGGAAGGATCTCGAACTCGGAGGCGGATCTGTCAGAGGCGGAGAGGAAGAGATGGGTAGAATCCCTTGTTTAAACAGAGGCACTTGGTATCCGGTCCAACGAGCGCTGCTTCGGTCCATGAACAAATGCGACTGTTCTTTGGATACTTTAATCCTGGGGATTGGCTGTAATTTATATCATTTGCTTCTACCCCTCAACTTTTTCCCTTCTCCTATATATATATATACATATATATACACACATATACCTTGTCCCTCTTCATTTTGTAAACCGAGCCGAATCAACGAACGAGTCCTTTCCACTACCCCACTTCATGGCCGCCATTTCAGTTTTTCCCTTTCATTCCCATCGTTATTTCGTCCATTACGTTTCAACCCTCGCCGTTACTCGCGAGGGGCGCACGATGATTCGAAGAAGAAGAAGAAAAAAAAAAGTTAAAGGTTGATACACGTTGGGATAATCGAGGGGAATATTCCTTGTCCTCTCTCCTTTTTCCTTTTTTTTTTTTTAATTGAATACTCTATTTTTGGTGTTTCAAGTGTAAATAATTGCCAGCTCGAGCGTAATCGGGTTAAGAAAGGGAAGAGAATTAAACGGATCTTTCCGAGGAAACTACTTAATCTTGCCGATTCCTTTGGAGATGAGATAGTAATTATTATGGTGTTTGTAATGATGACGCGCGATGTATAGAAATTATATCATAATTGGAGATATTTAGATGATAACGTGGAAACAGGAAACGCGAACGGCTATTTGCTCGCTTGGGGGAAAAAAGATGGAGGATAATTTGAAGAAATGTAGCATTACAAGAGGAAGTGTAATATTTGAAAATGTGTTAATTTTTTTAATTTTGCAATAGCGTTGAAAAATCGCTGTAATCAAGATTTATAATTCACGGAAGAAATATATATATATATATATATATATACACACACGAGAAATAATTTTCTTAACGATAAATTTATTAAAATGCAATCAGTTTCGTATTTCAGATGATTCAGAGACGTATCGTGTATGAAAGATAAAAGTAACGATAAGAGTTAAAAAAACATTTAGGAAGATTAAAAAATGATCGTTAGTCGCATTGATGGAAAGTAATTGGAAAGAATTTCCTGTTAAGGGGAAAACGAGTTTTTTTTTTAATCTATAAAAAGAAATATATAACGCGTCTCAATCGCGACACACGTCCTCATCTGATATTACAGCTCAAAATATTGGATTACCCGATGAAATGTCTTCATTGAGGTGCTCGGTGAAGCTTTAAAGGCTTCAATGTGCCGCACGATATAGAAAGTGCCCTTAGCTTTAGAAGGGAACATACTTATACGGAGAGGAATATTCAATGAGAAGAACTCGCAATTTTAAGACAAAAGCCTTCTAAACTTAAGCTACGTGGAACAAGCGTCCTCGTAAATATCGTTTATTATTCCTCTGTGATACTTTACAATCCTTGGCGAATTACGACAGTTAAATGCGACGCGTATATAAGAATGCAAAAGAGATTATTAAAAAGATAACCAGCCAAACTTTTCTTTTCCAACTTTTCCATCCTACATCTACAAAATATAAATAAGTTTAAAAATTGTTTTACTATTATATTGTTTTTCTCCATTATTCTAATCCTTTTGTAATTCATTTCTCCGTTTAATACTATTAACAATAGCTCGACACATTCGCTTCTTCCATTTTTATAATTTTCTACTTTTTCGAATACAATTCTCATCTTTCACAAACCAAGAAAATCACTCACCAAAACATCCACTTTCGTTTCTCGAAATAAAATTTTGTGTTCAAATCTCGGTATCTTATCCAGCAAAAAAAAAAAAAAAAAGGAAAAAAGATCGCAGGGGAGGAGGCGAAAACAGAGCGTGGCAAATAACGAACGGTTTATTTTATGCAAATTCCTGCCATCGGGTGTCTCCTAAGCGCCTAGGTTCCTAGAATATTACCGCCTCATAGAGCACCGGTAACAGAGAAGTCGTTCGTGCCTCTTATGAAACGGGAGACGCAGACGAGGTTGGGGCTGAATTGCGAGGACAGAGGAGGTAACCCGCGTGACATTCGAGCCCCTCCACTTCGCCTGAAAGCGAAGCTCGGAAATTCGGCCCGGTGCACCGGGTTCAACAGACGCTCTTACGCTATTAACGCGCCATTATATAATGAACTCGCATCAGACCTTACCATCTCTTTCTCTACTCGTCCCCCTTTCGCATTTCTGGATTACCATTTCGAATCGAAATGAAATGAAAACGTGGAATGATGCGTGGAAAATTGTTTGATTTCTGTACGATTTATCATCCAATGTTTTAATGTGATATTTTTGAAGACTCGATTTTAGAGGATAGAATTAATTAACATCGGTCGAGATATTAGAAAGTTTGCGCTGGGTGAAGATAGAGCGAGGAAGAATGCAATTTCTTCGATTTTAAATAAGCTCCTCGATCTTTCAAAAGTATCCCACGAACACGTTGCAAGGCCTGTACATAGGAGCACGTGTGCACGTCGATATGTTGTCTTAGGATATGTTAGATCCGGGAAAGAGAACCACCAGACCGCTCATTAGCATGCTAATAGCCTGGTGAGAGCAGGTGCTAAATTTCAAGTTTCCGGTTTTCCCGCAAACCATTCTGCTCGCTAATGTTCGAATTCGCGGTTGTTAACTTTTCCAAAATGGAACATGTCGAGGAAAAACAATATATGATTGTTGTGAGTATTCCAATGAATTAAAATTTCGAAAATTCCTTCCTGTGATACACAGAAGGAGAAATATAATAGCTTCGTCGTCTATATTGTTCTATAAGATTTTCATGTCTTGCAACAATTACCTGTACCTGCTTTTAGATTAAATCGTAATCGTATTTATTAAACAATTTCCAGACAAAATGATCCCTTCCGTTGCAATATTTAATATTTAATAATAAGTGAAATTATATAACTCAAAAAATATCAGGACTATCAAAGTATGGAGAGCAGCAAGCTCTCCAAAAATCTATGAAAAATCAGAAAGATATCTTTCTGATCGACCTGTTACAAGTTGACAAGCTTTGCGAAAAAGTGGCAAAGGGGAGATACTTGTACAGCCTCTGGTCCTCTGTATCAGTATCTGTCGCGAAAGCAAGACACGTCTTCTGATCTCAGAGACAGGAACACGTCGTTCTCATCGGTAAACAAACCGAAAGCCCGAAGTTTGCCGGCCATGGCTCGTGATGCTATTAAGGGATATGTCTGCGGCGAGATCCCTTTGCTTCCATCGATAACTCCTCCACCTCCCTCTCTCTCTGTCTCTCCTTTATTCGATCCGCTTTCATCCGTGGCCGAGTTATCGTTTAATAACAATTGGTTTCGCCAACTCGTTGGCGCGAACATCTCGTAAGATTTCCTCGATTATGCGAATTGTTGTTGTTGTTGTTCGAATGAAACTAATATAAGAATTGGCATATTGGTGAAGTAATGTGATAGTTTCAATCATTCCCCTCAATTTTTCGTTTCGAATTTTTCAATTAATTGTACAATTGTACGAATTATCTTAATTTCTCTTTTCGTTAAAAATGTTGAAGTTATGGATTAGAAAGGATAAATGGGTTGATTTTGTAAATCGTCGGATAAAATAGGGGGTTTGTATTTTAGTTTTTTTTAAAGATTTTTAAAAAGGGAGAAAGTTTGTATTGAATCAGTATCGATACGAATCATCGAACATTCGTGACGAAATCTGAAAGCTTCGAGATTAAAATCTGTCCTTGTAAAATTATTTACAAGCTAAAAGTTCGAAAAACTATTACTCCATAATCTCTTTTTAATTTCATTTAATCCACTTCTAGTGAATAAAAGTAGAAACTTTGGGTACAATTTCCATACAAACATTTCAACCCACGAAAGGTTAAAAACGTTTCTATGGCCGCAAATAACAGTATCAAGTTCCGCCTGGATACGCCAGGCCACGTACATTTCAAGTAAATTACCTTACAACATCCTATAAGCCGAAGACCATCTTCCCCAAGGAGCCACGAGCCGATTAATCCTCCCCAAAGCACGGGTTCAAAACACACGAGCAGATTAATCAACCAATAATTAACGAAGAACCCGGCGTAACCCCATCAGCCTCGGTAATAAGCCGCTATTAACCTCCCATTTCCACAAGTATTGTGTTTCTCCGCGGAAGGGCGGTTCGCTTATAATCCGGGGAGGGAGGGATTTCGTTTCGAGGAAATAGGAAGTTCAGAACCGACATCCGCAGCCATACGACTGTGCTACACGATAGTATAACGTATCGTCGATTAATCCAGTGGAGGAAAGTCGGAATTATGTTGAAACGATGTGAGATAAAAAGAGATAAAACAATCGATTGCGAATACGTTGCGAAATAATTGGAGAATTAAAATACAAATATATAAAGAATGATGAAGAATTTTTATATCTACAAAAAAAGGAAACATAAAAGTCTGGGATGACAAAAAGGGTATAAGTATAAAACGAATTATTCTCAAACAACAAATGATAACGTTACTCGTTTCACACTTGGATGGACTTAAACTGAACTCGAGCTTTTTTTGCTTTTCGTCGCGAACTGTTCAAAATTCCAGCAGGGATCCCCTGCCACATTTCCCCTCGTATTTTCCGCGGAAACATCGATTTCGCGGGGAAATCTTGTTGGTTTAAGTAATTAGAGAGAGGATTGCGTGCGAGAACGTTTTTAACTCTCTGGTCTGCGCGCGACGTTTCCTCGACAGAGACGACTACTTTGCGGGGATTTTAAACAATCGCCGGAGGATTTGTTTGAGTAAAAAGTTTAACGCGTGTTTTGCGGGCTCTCGAGTAATTAAAGCGTCGATTCTTCTCTTTCTCTTTTTTTTTTTTTCTTTTCATACCCCTTTTATTTTTCTCTTCGATGTTGATAAAGAGAGAAAGAGAGAGAGAGAGAGAGAGAATAGTTGCCTGCTTCTATACCATTGTCGACTAATTGATCTTTGTTATCTTATTGCGAAAAATATATATATATATTGTACGTTAATTAATTTATACTTTGAAAACCTGTTGAAATGCCGTTTGTTTATATCGTTCTTTCCATTGTGAAACTCGTGGAATGAATTCTTTTCATAGGGAAATCGTTGAAAAATTATGAGAGATCGATGGTAAATTGTTGTTCAATCTCTTTAAACTGTTACAAGGAACGGAAATTGAAAACAGGAATGTACGATCGTTCCACTATCCTCGGAATAATCAAAGAAGGAATACTTCAAAATTCAAAATTCTTTGAAAAAAAAATCAGAAAATTTTCACTTTCACCACGAAATACTCGAAATAATACTGAATTACAAAGCTTTTTCGTGCATTCAACCTCATACAATTCGTACAATTTCCCCTCGATTATTTGAATAACTAGTAGCAAACGTTTCACAAATCACTAGGAACAACATTGATTTTACCCGTGGGATCGGGGGTAAGTTTGCTCATACCGTCCGCCTCTGCGAGATAATCCGCGCGAGAGCGTTGTGAAAAAAGAATAGAGAGAGAGAGAGAGAGAGATAGAGAGAAAGGAGAAGGAGAAGAAGAAAGGGAAGAAGGTGGGGGAAAAAATTGAGCGTCAATACGGTTTAAAATGGAGCGAACTGTGTTTTTTCCTAGTTTCTTTTTTTTTTTTTTTTTTTTCCTTGCAAACAACGAACGAAAACTTGTAACTCCCCTTCCTGCTAATTGAATTTCTTCTTTCAGGGGGAACGAGGTGAAACAAGTTTAATCCGGGGATGGAAACTTTTAAATCTTCGATAATCTCGCCTCCAAACCGATTTCAACGATATTAGAATCGAAAACGAATTGTTTCTGGAAGGAGATGGAGACGCGTCACTCTGTTCTTTGGAGGGGAAGTTTGCATTCTTAAGAGAGAGAGAGAGAGAGAGAAGGAGAGGGGGCTTACGCGTTATATTTTCGAGTCGCTTGAACGCGCGAGCATTTTCCAAGATCAATATTTGCGGATGGTCAAGCTATGGCATGGTAGCAACGGTGGAGTCGTAAATATATTACCGAGGGGAAAAAGCTGGAAGAGGATTGAACTTTTCATCTGGTTAAACGTGTATGCCGCTCGGATTATATTTTTCAGTCCTTCTTGTTCGGATCGGTTTACGAGTGATCGGTGTAATATTGATTTCAAAGAGAGGGAAGGATTATTTACCAGACTCGCTTTATTATGAGATAAATTCTTTGCTATTTGTTCTTAAAAATATATTAAGATTAGTTTCAATTTTTGGAAATGAATCGATTTGTTATCTAGATATAAATAAATCAATTTTTAAGAGAAGTAATATTTGTGAAATAGAAGATTGAATACGACAATGTAACAAATTTTTCTCAATTTCATTCGTATTTTACACAGAGACATATAATAATAATTGAGGACAAACATCGATTTAAATTCACGGGGAAACGGATATACTTGGATACCGGATCCCTATATTTCCCACAACCAACGTGAATGTTCATTCTAATGAGGGTTTGTACGATTGGCGTCGGGCTATACGTTTATCCTAATCCCTTGCACAACTGTCTATACACCGTATAGATGCGGAACGTGTTCGCCCGCGTACAATTGGAATATTTATCGAAATGCGATTAAGTGTGATTTTACAAGAGCAGCGAAATAAAAGCGTGATGGGACGGGAAGAAAAATTTCGTGTAAAGCGGGAAAATATATATTGAACGGTAATATTCGACGTCGCGTTGAAAAATTTAAACAAAAATAAAAGTAAAGTAGATTAAACTTGCGAAATATCACGCGTAAATTCGCTTGGAACAATACAAATATTAAGGGAAATTTTGAGCAAATATTGCTAAAAAAACATGTCGATGAAAAACGACAAATCGTTTCATCCACCCTTGAATTTCTCCTTTGAATTCGAAATAAATCCGAAAGATAAATCGAGTCGATCGTAGAAAAAGTATCCGTTTTCGAAATTTCGTCGAATAGAGAGCTTGTTATTTCGGGGTCAATTCGATCCCCCGATAATTTCCCAACGCGGCAAACCTCGAAATTGGGTCAACGGGTGTCCCGACACCCAGAATTTTCACCGTGACTTTATCAAACTGCCCCTACTCGAGCCCGTCACGCCCGACAATCGAAACACTCGAAACCCGGAGCGAAACGTCGAACGACCGTGCCGATAATATCCCCGTATTCAATAGAGGGGGAAAAAAAAAAATAAAAAAAATAAAAAAAAAAAAGAAATACGATCGAGTGCACGCGATACATCGATGTTGACCTTCGAACGCGCAAATCGTCGAGGATTCCACCCCCTCGAGAAGAAAGGGTTTCGAAATCCTTCTCGAACTCCCCCTCGAGCCGAACGAAAGTGTAAATATAATTTTTCAATCAACATTTAAACTACCCCTGTAATAACGAAATTTATCGTATCGCTCTTCGATACATTACAGAACTATATATTCGATCGTATAATAATAAAACTATTATGAAACTTGGAAAGTAACAAATTAAATTCGAAAGATAAAGACGAACGACTTGACCTTGAAATCTAAAAACCACCAATTATCCCTCCTATATGCAATGTATAAATTCCCAAAAAGAAGAATCCCCCTCCCCAAGAAAAAGAAAGAAAATCAACAAACTCGTCCCGAAATATATTCGATCCAAAACGAAAACATCTCCTCCACGAGGAGGGCCACCGCGCAGCCCCTTCCCCATCCATCCCCAGGACACGATCCGCGCGTCTGAAGCGCTTTCGCCGCGGGAAAAGTCAGCGGGAAAGGTCCTCGAGGCACGCACGCCTCTCCTACGTACGAGAGGAGGAGAGAAAAAGAGGGAGGGATGGAGAGAGGGAGAGAGAGAGAGAGAGCGCGCGCAGGGTGGAGTCGGGTTGGAGAGGAAGAGGGTTGTGGGCGAGGGGTGGTCGCGGGGATGTAGGTGCTGCTGCGCCCTCGGGCAGACCGCGAATCCCGGATCGATCTCCCCCATAGCTATGACGTCACGGCCGACCCACTCTCGCGACGCCACCCTCGTTCACCCGCGCTCAAACCACCCACCCCCGCAATCCCGCAGTTCCGCAGCACCGCAACTCCAGCGACCTAGCCACCCAACCTTTCCCTTCTCCGCTTCCGGCTCACTCTCTCACTCTCTCTCTCTCTCTTCCTTTCTCCCTCCTGCTTTATACGCGTCTCTCTCTCTCTCTCTCTCTCTCTCTCTCTCTCTCTCTCTCTCTCTCTCTCTCTCTCTCTCTGTCGCTCGAACGGGTTGCTGGACCGCCGACCCTGGAGCTACTGACGTGCACGCCAATATCGTCTGCACCAGCGTCCCTCATCTCCGCCGGGAAACGCCGCTCGGATTTTATCCTAAACGCCTTTTTTCCCGGGGAATCGGCCTCGGTTCCTGTGAGAGTGGCTGAAACCCTCTTTCAGAAACGGACGTAGACACCTCGACGTGGGTGGGGACTCGTGTCGGATCGTGGGTATCTTGGTCGGGTTGTGCCTCGAGGAGAGGGGAAATTAGATGTGGAGCAACTTTTTGCCGAGTAACTGTTGCGGACGGGGTGGGCGATAACGAGAAAATTGTAATGTGTAATTTTGGATTTTGGAAATTTTGAAGATATTTCACGAATTGTGTATTTCGGATTAATTCGACGCTGTTTGGATTTGGAAGGAATAAACGCAAGTAATTGTATATTCTTGGATTTTGAAAATCTTGAAACACGATTTATAGGTTATATTTGTAGAATCTATTTGCGAAACTTTTTAAACTCGTTACATAATATGTATATAATAATATTCTCGCTTCGCGTTAATCGCATTACACGAAACTCTTGAAAACTCTTTCCCAAAGAGCGATCGTAATTTCTATAAAAGCTTCGATACGAATGCGATACGAAATTGGTGGTTATTTATCATATCATGGGAAGATATTTTATTAAAAAAAGATTTAATAATATGCGTTAAACAAATAAAGAGTTATAGCAGTTGCTGCTCGTCCGGTTTTCACATTCGAGCGAACTCGTTTTATTACTTTTTCATTGACAACCAAAGATCTTTTTTATCCGATCGTTATTATCCATCGAATACGCAAGAGAGGATCGATCAGATATCGTGTCGAAAGAGGGATGATTTATGGATCCATCTGGAAGTTTTAACGGAATATAGGCGTTTCACCTTTCGAGTCGTTATATCGCTACACGAGACGCATTTTAACCCTTCGCAGGATAACACCGGTTCCTGAGAGAAGGAAATATGCTTCAACTTCTTCTTCGCGGATTGTTGTTCCGTTGTACAAAGTAGATGGACTTTTCTCCATTTTTTTTTTCTGTCCTTTCCTTTCCTCTCCTCTCCTTTCCTTTTCCTTTCTTTTGAGAATGGAGGGTAGCGAAAAACGTGTCATCGCTCTCTTTTCTTTTCTTTTCTTTTTTTTTTTCTCAACGAGATGAACGTACATACGTGAAAACGACGCAAGTTATCTAGCCTAACAAAGCACCCTCCTCGCTCCACGGGTATACGTTTCACTTACTTGTTCATCCCTTAAATAGTCGCGCCGAGTCGCGGCTTTGTCGTTACAAAGTGTGTCGTTTTTCTTTTTCTTTTTCTTTTTTCCTCCTCCCTCTCCTCCCTTCTTCTCTCTCCTTTTTAATACCGCGCATTGAAAAAAATTGAAACGATGAAAATACCCGAGGAAAATGTAATAAACTGCACTCGGTTAACCGCACTCTGGATGGAAACATCAGAAACATCACAGCGAAGTGACTGAGTGGCGTGTGACTGATCTGATCACTCGTTCAAGACCTACAAAGTGTCTTGAAAATCAAGGGAGTGTATAATAGTCGAGTAGTATCGAGAGAAATTGCGTCCGTGAATGGAAATGGATATCGACGATCTCTAAAATTAGCCAAACTATCTTGGAAAGTTTTCCCAATAACAGGAAGAAAAATCTGAGGGATTCCATTCTGCGAAGAAGGGAAGAAAATCCATCTGCCGAATTGCACGTGTAAGAGTATCACCACGGCCTCGGAATTATTCCGAACTTTTACATAAATTATTCAAAGGAACGGAGACGTTGGCCGATGTCAGCCGGCAAAAATATCGGCTAATATCCTTCCGTTCGTTAACTTTTTATCGAAGAACGAGACGCGAATTATATTTGCATACGTCCCTCCCGTTTCGGATGATTTCGAGACACTTTGTGTTCTATATCGCAGGAGGTAAATCTTCAACACCTTCAGCTTCTCCTCGCCACCGAGAAAACGATTTTCTTGTCTGATTATTTTATCAATGTAAAAGATAGTATCCTAGTATTAACGATAGAGTTTTTTTTTTTTAAACAACAAGATGTCGATTCATTTGGAAAATTCGAAGGATAATAAATTATTCTGATTCCAATAAACTCGACTCTCTGAAGAGATTAGAAAGTTGTGAATAGGAAAAATTTATTTGGTATTTAAAGCAATTGAAGTAATATATAAATAAAGTAACAAATTTATTTAAAAAATTTTTCTTAAAGCAAATGATTAATCTGAACAGATTAAAGGAAAGCAATCATAGGTGGAATTTACACGTGCAATCTATGTTCGATAATTTAACTGGAAATATTGTCAATTCTGATTAATTGCTCCTACAAAATTTCATTTCATCTATTGTAGTATTTAACCAATCTCAAATTAAATCCTCTATTTTGATTCGGTCAATCATGATGCGGGCTCCCCTCTCTCTCTTTCTCTCTCTCTCTCTCTTTTTCCTTTATCAAATTCTAAACCATTATTTGCTTTCGTTGGCACGTACATACACATCTACTGTTAAATTGGTTTCTCGTTAAACGATACGTTTAAAAGAAGAAATTTTATTATTAAAATGCACATTTAAAATATTTCTCTCAAATCTAGCGTGAAATCGAACGTTTCAAAGAAAGAAGATTAATTTGCTCCCGTCTTTTTCTTTTTTTTTTTTTTTTCTTTTTGCGATTCGTTTTACGGTTAAATAACTGCTTTAACGGATCATCGGCCCAGTTTTATACGCGTTTACGATATCCGTCATTAGTTGGATATTTGTTTTTACTCAAATATTTGGGAATATCAGGAAATTAATTTCTTTTTGTAAAAAAAAAAAAAAAAAAAAAAAATCGAATCTTTTTGCCGCTTTTAAAATACATATTTGTCGAAAACATTTTCCCCGAGAGAAATTCGGTTTACGTATTTGGTATTGGCTACTAAAGCATTGTGATTAAAATGCAAATACGATTTCACGATACGTTTGCACGAGAAAAATAATTTTTTTTTTCTTTTTTTTTTTTTTTTTTTTAGGAAAAAGAAATATCTTTATTAAAATCGTATGAATCTACGTTAAAAAAAATTGCCAGAATTTTCCGGAAGAATAATTTTGGATAATTTTTAACGTTACATTAACGTGATTCGTAGAGAATTTTCATTTTCGTGTCTTTCCTTACGCGTACAAATAATAATGCGTACGAAAAATATTAAATTAAATAAATGTACGACCTAAATTAGTCAAATTAATTAATTATGCAGAATTTCTGTTATTAAATTATAACATTTTTGTAGAACAGAAATGAGAAAAATTGTTGAGCAGTATAAAAATTCTCATTATCTGAAATAGCTGAACGTTAATCTCTCTGAACGAATACTCTATAAACATTAATTAATTATTCCGTTGTTCCATTTAAATAAAATGGTTATAAAAATGGTAAAAAAAAAAAAAAAAAAAAAATGATAGGATCGTTATTCCCGAGGATTATTATCTAACTTATTGTTAAATTTCACGTACAATCTCCTATTTGGAAATTAAATCGAAATAAAAGCTCGAAGCACGTGATGATACGAAAATATGAAAAGATATTTTTCAATTTTTAACACGTTATATTTTATTTTGCCATATTCCACGTTTCCTTCCATGGAATTTTTTATTATACATATAATATAATAAAAGTGAGCATATACATGCAATAAAAATTTTGTTTTCCCTGACAACATTGGCCGAATTTCTTCCCATCTTTTTCTAGATTAAAAAAAATATTTTTTTTTACAGGGAAATATTCGCAAAAATTCCGTAAAAACCGTATTCAATGTTTAATTTTTTGAATCGAAAAATGAAAGTTTCTCGATCCTACTCCACATTTTCAAAAGAAATAATATAAAAAGAACGATAAAGAATTAGGGCAAAATTAAACATTTTTTTTTTTTTTCATTTCTTTCACAAAGTATTTTTATTATATCGACTACCACTTTGTGATTCAAAAATTCTAAGATCCTTATTTATAAGAAAATAAAATTTCGAGGGGAAAAGAAAAAGGAATCATTCTCCACATTCTCTCTCATCCTTTTTCATTTTCCAACGCGAAAACACAACCAAACACGGTGTATCATTGGCCGCAAATTCATTTCAATTTTCTTTTGCATAAAACTCGAAAATCGGATATGGAATTAATTCCATTTCGAACGACGAAATATCAGAAATATCGCGTAACTTCATTGTATCATCGATTACACCCAATAAATCGATTTTATTTCAATTAATATCCTTTCCCCTTCGTACTTTTCCGAATGATGCAAAATTTATCGATACTCGTGTTTTCTTTTTTTTTTTTTTAAACGCGATATTTCGCAAAAATTGATAATTTTTATTTGAAAGAGGAAAAAGAAAGAAAGAGAAAGAAATGTAGAAAATAAGAAAAATATCCTATAAGAATCAAACGAAACATTTGAAAGAATGTGGTGGAATGGTCAAACGAGGCTCGCCGTGTAATAATGCATAAACATATTTTTTTATTATACGACATTGGAGCAATTTGGCTGGTGCAATGGCGGGAAAAGAATCGAAGGAATCGCGGTTTAAAAACGAATAACGATATAATCCGGAAAAACGTGGTTTGCTTTTACCCGACCATTTTCACCCTCCGCTTCCCCGAGCTTTTGTTTCCATCGAATATTTCGATTTTTTTCCCCTCCCCTCCTACGTACGCGCATGCGTGCGTGAATTTTTGAAAAAAAAAAAAAAAATGTTCGAATCAACGGATATGCAGAACACGAAAGAAACAGGGGGGTGCAAAAAAATAGGTGAGTGAAATAAGATTGCGTGATTTACGTATACGTAAAAGTTTATTATACGAAAGAAAGAGAGAGAGAGAGAGAGAGATGAATAATGTTAAGTCGTCGCAGAAAGATTAAAATCTAGCTTCTTCGATCAAATTTATTTTTCAAAACTTTCTACGATACTTTATTTCCTTTATATCTTTTCTTACAAGATCGACAATATTACCAATATTTATCAACATTAGAAATATAATTCAATGGATCCTTAAGAATTTGTTATCTTCCGCAAGTTATATTTCGCGTAAAATTATTTTTTTATTTTTCGAAACGCATTTTCTATATCATCTCGCGATATTCGATATCTCGATCGGCGTCGCGAATCGAAGAAGAATCGACCGGCGATGCAAACCACGTCGAGTTGACTCGATTTAATCCCGATTCAATCGGCGATGCATTAAACGGTTTAATACGCTTGGGACGATAACGATCTGTCCATTACCTATTCGTAAATTGTGTCAATATTTATTAACAACTGTCAGAAAAGGTAATAGCCTGGTTGAACGGTGATTTAAATGCAATTTACATAACTATTTCGATCGTGGCCTGTTTACGTTTCGAAAGTTGCAAACCCTCCCCTACCCCGTAGGGGATGCAGCACGCGTGCGCGTTTTAATTTCCATCCCTGTGTGCAAATCTACCTTTGCCTGCCTCTTCCTCTATGTTAATTAAAATTCGAAATTCTTTCTTCCTTCCTTGTGTCCTTGAGACAGAAATTGAATAGTGTAATGTGAAATCGAAAAATGATTACGTGTAATGGACGCAAAGGATTAATCTTGAGAATCAACGTCTCTGTAATCTTTTGAATCCTCCTGTTATTTTTATTCTCCTTATCGATGAATATTTGTTGTCTCAAATTTTTAAAAAAAAACTTTCGATACGTTAATGAAATTTTAATTTTAATTTTCCATTTTTCGCGATAAATGAAATTCGTCTTTATTCGCCGAATAAAAATCGTTCTCTCGTTCGTCCGCCATTCGTTCTCAAAAAAAAGAAGAAGAAAAGAAAAGAAAAAAGGGGGAAAAAAAGACTCTTGCTCTCCCTCAATTACGACAAATGATTTATACACGATGATAAAACAAAACGGAAACGCGCATCGAAGCCGATCCGAAATTTATGAAGCAGAGGTGGGCTTCGAACGAACGAACGCGCTTCGCAAAACCCTGATACACAAGTAATAGCGGCGCATATCGCCTCCCTGACGTTGACAGAAACGAAATCAGCCTTCGTCTCGTTCCACTGACGTATTCGAATAAAATTCGCTTACCAGGCGTACATATATATATATGTATATATCTTTATGTCGTGGCAAGCTACTAGAATCATGGGGAAGGAGGTTGTCGCGGCGTTGAAATCCTCTTTCCGCCCGAAATCGAACCGTTTCTCTGCCCCCTCGATCCGTATAAAAAAGTGTATCATCGATGGGTGAGAATATTCAGACAAATTCGCGGGGTTTAAAAGCCGATTTTTTAATCCTCTGTCGTGGAGGGGATGTTGTCACAATTGAGGGGGAGGAGGTGTAGAATTTTGCGTAGAATTACGTAGAATTTTAACCGAGAGCAAGCGGTGGGTCGAGGGGAAGGGGGTGCTATGTCACCCCCTCTGAACGGCGGTGCGAAACTCTATTGCGAATATTCTGAAATATTGGGTGTCCCGGATAATTTAGTACGGTGGAAGATGCGTTAGCACGAACGTCTAGCATTCGGATGTTTTATTATTCAAATTTGAAAAACGATGCGAGGTTGGATGTTTTATCAATTTAAATGTCAATTTCTTTCGCTATTCGTTCCGATCTTTCGAAAATTCTATTATTCGAAATGCTGTCCACGTGCTTTCACAATTTTCCATTGTACAAATGTTCTACTAAATATTATATTAAATATTCTTGGTATTCTCCTCAAATATTACATTGTCCTCTCTCATATATATATCACGAAGTTCATTTCTATAAAGGAAGATGGATATCCAAAAATCTCCTCCCCATATTAACTTCGATATATTTTATCGTGATACAGTACAAGAGAACGATTTTATTCAAAAATTCGGTTACTCTTCTTCGAATGTATCATAAAGATACTTATTTAAAATTTTCTCTATATCTTCGAATTTCTGTATATAATATAACGGGTGATTCTTTGATATCTATGAAAAGATTATGATTATATTTTTCAGAAAATCAATTTTGAAACTTGTGCATGTAACAACAAGTTAACAACATCTTTCTTCATCGTTCGTGCTTACGTTTATAACATAGTTAACATTGAACTTTACTACCTATCATCTTGTTTATCGACGTGTCTTGTACGTAGCATTTAAGCGATCTTCGATCTGCTCTTCAGACCGTTTATATTTATTCCAGGTAACGATATATATATATCCCACAACAATTCGTCTAAACATGGCCAATAATAATTCTTGTTTTCTCATCGAGTTATGGATCGAGTTATCGTTTTACACTCAAGTATTATCGATATGATCCTATCCTCTCAACTATCGCGTTATTTTTGATCCAATAATGCTCCAAGTTAAGTATACACACTTAAGTATACCGATACATTTTCAAAATCGATTTTCTTCGAAAACGAATTTTTATTTTCACGAAATTTCGATTACTTTTTCCATTGAAGATTATAATTTGATAAATTTAATAGATATATCATAAATAATAATTCTCGAAGGTATTTCAGAAATAGATCTTCAGAAATAATTAATATCCTGAAATATACGAATAAGATACTTCTCAATTATTTTCCCTTATTCGTTCAACTTTCTTCCACAAAAAGATTAGAACACCGTAATAATTTTTTTCAAACAGCAACCTTATGTATCGTTCAACAACGAGAATTAATCGAAGAAAAAACCTGGCTGAACAAAATTCCGGCTAAAGATACAACAAGTTTCCAACGTTTCAAATTTCGAGTAAATAAACCCTGATATCCATCTCTCGAACCATCTCGAAATATTAAATTTCAAATATACCAACTCGATATATACCCTTCCTCCCTCCGTTAAGCAACGCTTAAAATCCCGCTTAACGACCACCTCTCCCTTCGCACGGTGGAAAATGACGTTAACGATTTCCAGCCTCGTTTCCTCCAACCGTCTAATTCGCTTGTGCTCGCCCAGGCGAATTACACGCCGCTGCAAAATGATAATGATGAATACACGTGTCGCGTTCCGCGTCCAACGATAATCACACCGAGTATCGCCACGTATTCGCGCCGAGTCGAATACCTGCAACCTCACGACGTTTAATATACGTTGAGCGAATTGATGGATCCGTCGCAAGAAGGTATTTTCGACTACGACGTGAAATTATTCGGGGAAGAAAACGCAGGAGGGGGGGGGGATCCATCGATTGGAAAGGATGCGCGTGAAAGGGATGGAAGAGACAACGGGACGCCAACGAGGATCCGGTAAAAACCGAGCGGTGAATTTATGAATAATCGCGGTGGATGAACGTGTGCTCGCCGCTTTTTGCCCGTGAACCCGATTGTTTGGGATCCGTGAGAGAGAGAGAGAGAGAGAGAGAGAGAAGGGGAGGTTTTGTTGCACTATGTCGTTGAAAGTTGTGCAACGTCAAAATGTTAATTTAGGCAAATTTCTTTCTTTTTTAGGCTCGTTGAGAATATTTGAAACATCGTTTTCGCACGGAAATAAGTAAGATTTTCAAGGAAAAAGTAAGTGTATAATTGTAAAAATTTACGAAGAAAAACTTTATTGAGCAAATACCTCGACTAATCACCACCCTCCCTACATCTTCGCGTATTTTCTTTCAGATTGTAAACTCAAACTATCCAATAACAAGAGCAAATTACGGATCGCGTATTAAATTCAACGAAGAATATTTTGCCTTAAAAATTCAATCCTTCGCCAAACCTATCCACACAACGCATGTTATAACACGGGGGGAGGGATATTGAATAATCGGTGGGGGAAATAGCGTAGATTCCGATTAATTTCCTAAAACTGAGGCAAAGTGTGAGGCAAAGTGGGGACAAAGACCCGGGGGAGGAATTCGCGTGAAATTGTAGCCACGCCAATAGGTCAAACCCTCCCTCCACCTCGAGCATCCACCCACGAAACAAAGTCATTCTTTAAAAACCCGAACTCGTTGCATCAGCTTCAACCCCGATCCATCCGAGATACACAATGGTGTATAACGGCCTCCTATACACTCCCAATGTCCCGCGTGTAAAGAGAGAGAAAGAGAGGAGAGAGAGAGAGAAATAGAATCGGCCGACATTCGTGCAAACAGACATTCCAATTCCGCTCCTCTTCGAAACGCTTTTTTCCCGCCCCCTGTTTACCGGACTCCGTAACGAACCAACTCTGTCTCCGGGAGAACCATCGTCAAAAACCTGTTTGCTCTCGATTTCCACTCTCCTCTGTTGTCCAGAGGCCAAGGAACATATCGAGCATCCGTATGTATGCAGTCTGCCGAGCGGAAACAGGCAAGACGACAATCGAGCGAATTCAAAATCTGCCCTCGAAAATCGACCTGCTCTTTCGCAGGTTGGCTAATTTCAATAAAATTCGCGTGGAGTTTGGTCCGATCGAGGAGAGGCGCAAAGGTAAATGGAAAATTTTTGATGGAGGCATTAAATGATTAGACGATATCCACTGATATCTCGAACGAAAGAAATCGATCGATAAGTACATTACTCGGATTAAGCTTCGTATCCACGGTTTTCAGATGATCTCGGCCAAAACTTCTTACCAAAGAGACACTTTCGACCCCCTTCCTCCTTCCTCCTGTCTTGACAATACCACACGTACTATCAAAGTTATCTCAACCGCTCTCCGCCTCCACCCCCTTCCGTCCTTAACCCTATATCCACCATCGTTACTCAAGACATTTTCCAACTATCCTAGGATAAGGAGAGTGCAGAGTCTGTATTCTTCGTCAGCTGAAGTAAAATTACGTAAATTCGATAGAGAGGCAGGAAACAATTTCGCACGTTTCGAGGGTGGAATATTAAATCGGGGACGGTGAGCCGTGTTGAGAACGGCAGTTATCAACATCGTATCCGCGTAAGGGCGGTTATCGTAGTCTGGTAATGGTGGAGAGTCTTATCATGAAGGTGACAATACAAGTCGATTTTTGCTCGATTCGAGCCATTATCCAGTTCCATCTTCCATCTTTTGAAAAGTGAATGAGAAGAAGAGAGGAAAATTTGTATTTTCCTCAAATCGATCCTTCCTCCAATTTTCCAATCGTTCGAATTTCCAGTAGCTTTCTTGATTCCTAATCCAACACTCGGAACATCGAACCGTGAAATTCAGAGAGCGTGGCGATGAGGAGAAGAGAAACGAGAGAGCGGCTAAAGGAAAGCGTCAACTGGATCGCGAAACAGCGAAAAGGAAGTGGGAGTCGAACGAGCATCACCAGGAACGAATGGGCATTCTTGAAAAGGATGCATGATCCGAGTGTCGCGAAAGATGCCTCCGCTTTCTCCATTTCATTCTTCTTTTGAGAGAGGCCCTCCCCTTGGGCTAGGAGGGGAGGGAGGGGGAGGAGAACTTTTCGTTCCACGCAAGCGAGCAACGGAATTTCTCTGCCCTCGTCGCTGAAGAATCCAAGTTTCGTCAGGATAACGTTGTCTGGACTATTACGAAAAAGTTTGGACAATTAGAGATTTTCTTCTTCTTCCCTCCCTCTCCTTCTCTTTTCTTTCCTCCGTTTCCTCTTCCTAGTCTTTCTTCTTTACTCTTGCATGTTTCCCTTTTTCTTTTTTTTTTTATTTTTGATTATTCTACGACAGATAAGTGACAGATTTAAATGGAGGAACGTCCAGTTTTGTTCATTCTTTTGTTGTTTTTTTTTTTTTTTTTAGTGAAATGATTGAAAGGAATGAATAAAATTGTCGAGATTTGTGTAACTTGTGTTGTTTCTGAATTGTTATTTGGGAAGTGGAAATATAATAATTCGAGTATTTGAAAAATGAATAATAAGAAGAAATGATAAATGATTAAAAAAAATACGATGATAAATAAATTGAATACTAATTAACGGTTCGATGGCTCAAAAATTCATCATTTTTAAGAATTTAATACGAGAAATTAAGAAAAATTAAGAAAAAGATGACAAAGTATCAATTAATTTTCGAAAACGATTCGCATCAGGACAAAGCTGTAACGCATTAAAGCGTCAAGCTCGAGAAAGAAGGAATCTATCAATATGTTAACCCAGTTGTTCGAAGCAAGTATCGAAAAAGCAATCGGTGCACAAGTTTCGAATTCAATTTGTCCAAGAATCCAATCGAGCGACTCTTCATCCTACGAAATTTGTTTTCTCTGTTAAATAACGAGGAAAAATGTATGGCTATTGAAAGATTTGCAAAATATCTCGGCAATCTTATAAAACAGGATAAAAAAAAAAAAAACTTGGATCGAAGAAAATTCAAACTGACTTGTTGTGCGGGAATAATTTACCACGAAATTATCCGTATAAGATGATAAGGAGATTTTAATAAAGGGATTTCATTAAAGAAATTCATATTATTCGTGCAACGAAATAAAAATCACGAATTTTCCTTCCTTTTAAATTTCGATCAAAAAATAAATCGATTAACACTCGATATATTTCCGATATATATAAATAAAAGAAACTTTTCCTTTTTACACGTTATCGATTAAACTACCATTCTATAAATTCCAAAAAATATAACTGTTATAGAAATAGAGGGAAACGTAAGTAAACCGATCCAAGACATAAATATCGTAACCCCTCTCGCGTATTTTCCTGATTTAACCAAAGAGATGGAAAAGGAATACGAATGGGATAATCTAATACTTCCCTAATGAGTCTCCCTCTTTTTCTACTAGCCCGATCTTAGGAACAAAAGGTGACGACCGAACAATGCCAGACTTGTACACTACCGATGAACAATCCTTGAAACAGGACCAAATTAGGCCACGTTACGAAATAACGAAACGACGGAAGGAAAAGGAACGTGGGACAAGCAACCGGTTCGTCGACCGTTCGCTGTTTACGACAACCGACTTCGTCGGCTGCTATATTCCACCTGTGTGACTACTAATTAGAGAGGAGATGTTCTCATAAGCCCATTTTCGTGCCTTGCCAGCTAATGATCAATTCAGATACCGAGCTGACGACATTATCGATTTCATCAACTCTATTTGGAGGATCCCTGTATAGAGACAGAGGAGGAAAAGAAAAATATATATATATATATATATACATATACGTGGATCGATCAATCAAAATTAAATTTATCCTTTAAAAAGAAGAATGAATTAGAAATCTGTCTAATAAAATACGATTTTAAAAATTTTATTTTTCAGAAATAATACGAGAATATTATAGAAGAAGAAGAAGAAGTAAAAAATTCTTTTACAATTGATAATATTAATATTAAAAAAAAAAAAACAAGATTTATTAAATTCAATATTTAAACCGGCCATACAAAATCTTCATCCGTGGAAATATTCGTGGATCGCAATTTTTAAAGTATGACTTTCGTGACGATTAATTATTGCTCATGATAACCTATACATACTCATTACATACTCGTGCCTCCTTCTTTTCCCGTTTTCACCCTCCATTCAACGAGACGTATGCATTATTCGCATGCATATATACGAGCATTGCCCGTTTCCGGCCGATTCATTATCTACTAATAATCGTCGCTGAAATTGTTGGTTTATAATTACATACAAAATTGCTCGACCTACGTGGACAATAAACGTGAAA
This sequence comes from Apis laboriosa, assembly GCF_014066325.1. Taxonomy (NCBI): domain Eukaryota; kingdom Metazoa; phylum Arthropoda; class Insecta; order Hymenoptera; family Apidae; genus Apis; species Apis laboriosa. Next base: position 750,251 of record NW_025220892.1, read on the forward strand.
AACATCCTCCTTTCACATTTTTCCAACGGACGAATTCTCATGGGTATTTCACCACGTTTTTTTTTTCACAAATTCATTATTTCATCCTTATAATTCTTTCGTTCTAGCTCCATCTCGTCTCATCTAAAATCAATCCACTCGACGTTTTATTCATTCATGTTTTAGCGTCTAGCAAAAATATCCTATTAACACCACGTAAATTTGATTTACAATAATATAATTAGCAATTTAAATTCGATGATAGATATACAAAGTTTGGGTATATCCCATATTTCGAATAATCATACCTTCATAATAATTTTCTCCGTCAAGCGTTTCAATTACCCTTAAAAACCTCGTTTCATCATCATTTTCGCAGTCCTTTCAAGATTCCTCGTAGATCTTGACCGTACATTCCTTCCACAGCCTTGTTATTCCCACCTTCTCATCCATCCCCCCCACCCTTGGCTTATTTCCATAGATCGACCTTTCAAGATTCTTTATTAACCTCTCTCTCTCTTTCTCTCTTTCTCTCTTTCTTCCTCGTCTCAAAGCAATCGCGTCCCTTCCGCATAGAGAATTCATTCGACGTATACGGTGATCGAATTTGAAATTACGCGCGATTTAACCGGTCGATCGATCGTTTCGAGAGATGCAAGATCTCGAGGTGTATATATACGCGGGGAAGAATAGAGATAGGGATAAGGGTTGAAGAGAAAATCGCTTACAAAGGGGTGAGAATTCGATTAAGAAAGCTCGGTCGCTCGGCTCTTGGAAATTAACCGAGGAGATAACTCGTTCGAATACTGGAATATGATATTTAATTTTATAGGAAAATTGAAATAGTGTTAATCTCTGGTGCTTTCGCATTACTTACTACTTCCATTATTCTGATAATGGATAAAATAAACTGGAACATGATGGAGAAAAATCTTATGGATAAAATTAACTAATTTATCGGATATAATAACATATCGCGACGAAGAAAATATTTTCTGTGGATTTACGCACAATTTATGAATGAGAATTCACTTTTGTTCGTTCAATCGAAGTAAAGAAACGATTCTAACAAAGAAGAATATGATTTCAATCGCAACACCCTGTACTTAATTTATCTTTAAAAAGTTGTAAATTTTTGATAAGAGATTCAAAAGGAAAATAGTTTGCATAACTTGCAGAAGATTACAAAAGTTTCACTACTTAAAAAAAACAGCACCACTATCTTCCACAATCCACAATCTAATCAATAAAGTGAACGCGTTAATAAAAAAAAAAAAACTAATAAATCTCTTTCGACAAATTTCGACAAATACTGAAAACTTCAAAATCAACAATTTTATCCGATCTGTCATTCGAGCAACCATTCGACACCCTATACACCTACACCCGCGAG
>NW_025220892.1:751651-909550 GCF_014066325.1 Apis laboriosa
ACAAAAAAAAAAAAAAAAAAAAAAAAAGGAACGTAATTACCGATATCACCGATCCCACCCTCCGCCAAACAGAAGCGGATCGATGTACGTACACGCACGCAAAACGCCCACCCCTCGTCCAGAGAATATTCAAAAGCAGAAGAGCCGCTATTGACCATAAACGATAGTCATCATCATGAAGAGATACTCGATCTCTCGAACGTGTACCTCGCTCACGATCACCTCGAATACATATTTCGCGAAAAACGTAACCCATGTTGCGCAACGATGCCCCTTCCATTTTCGATCTGTGTCTCGTTGCGGGATAACAAGTCGGGCATCGAACAACGATGTTACGATGACTCTTTGTACGACGAAACATGTTTCTACGAAAAATGGATTCGATCAAAGGGCGAGAGAGATTACTATTAAGTTAAGTATTAACGATGTTGGCCTCGAAATATCGTTTTGGAGGGTATTAAAAGTTTCTTTCAACGTTGAAAAATTCGATATATCCCTTTGGATTCTACGGAATGATGGGAAATTTCAATTTCTTTGGACAAAAAAAATGGAAGTATTTACTTCGGGAATCAAGATTATTAATCGCAAATTCGAACGTTCCAATATAATAGATGCGATATTTCAACTTAAGAAAGACACTAATAAATCTCCTATTATATCTACGATATCCACAACAAAAGAAAATAATCGAGATTATTAATCGAAACGTTCAATTACGAAGCGCTATTTCCAACTAAAGGAATACAAATCTGTTGCTCACAAATTCTCTCCTCCTATCTTTCAACTTTCTCAAATATTTCAAAACTATTGAATAGAATCTTTTTAAACGAACCGAACAATTTGTTTCATTAATAAAAAAAAAAAAAAAGCAGAAATTCATTGCAACCTCTCTTCGACCCTAAAAAAATGTAACGAAACCATCCAAGAGCGGTAAAAAAACTATAAATTATAAAGTCTCAAAAACCGTTAAACGGCGTAATACGTGTTATCAACTCTTCGAGGACGACGATCACGGATTACAGTGTGGAAACACTCGAATCAGGATGATAGAAGAGAACGAGAGAGAGAGAGAGAGAGAGAGAGAGAGAGAGTTGGATCGCGTGTCAACGGAATAAAAATGAAACGAGGTAAACGAGAGGGCCTGCCGCAGCCTCACTTATCCCCGTGACGGTGGTGGATTGCGGTTTTTCAGCCGCGCACACGGTAATTGCCGGTGGAGTCGTAAGAGCATCGAATTACAACCGAATGGCTACGATCCTCGTCTCTTTTCATTAATTGAAAACACAACTGCCGGTGATTTGCCGATCGAATCCGCGGGCTATCGTTCAGTGGATTGAATCGATGGGGAGGGGGAGGGAAAAATGTGGAGAAGAAAGATCGATCGAATCTCGCGGTGGATTGGTTTGAGCCATGCTCGTCGATTCGTTTAATTGAAAGGATTCTCTCGTGAGCGAAATGCAGGTAAAATTAATACGGATGAAGAGGGCTTATGAGGGTGGGTTTGGGTTTACGACGTTGTCGACCTACGATGCTGGTTGGTTTTAGGGAAAATAGGAAAACGATGTATTAGGAAATACACGATAATATAATAAGCTGTTGGTAATAATATGTACAAGTGTGATGACAGCTTCGAGAATTAATGCAATGAGAATTAAATAAGCGTTTAATATTCCTATTCCTATTAATTATTAGTGTAAAGATCTTGCGAAAGCTTGAAATTGAAAAATAGATAATCCCTTTTTTCCTTTTACAGAAACAAAAGTAATCCCTTTTAAGTAATATTGTTACAGAACTACGGAAGTAACATTAAGTTCGAAAGTTACATTCAGAAGAGAAAAACACTCGTAACTTTCTTTTATCTTTTTATTCTTTTTCTTGTTTGCCTTACCGCAAAAAGAATAGATATCTAAAAAAAACTTTTTCTATCCCCGATCCCAATAATATCTCGTTTATTAAATATAATCTAAAATTGATTAAGAAAAACTCGAGGGAGTCGACGAAAATTAAATTCATTCGCATCTTTCTTCCACGGGATAATATTATATCATTGCATGCGTGCGATCCTTATTTTAAGTTAATCGACAACGTGATTAATCGTCGTGATAGACGAGCATGAAAGCATAATTAATGCGTTATAAACAAGATACACGTATCAGGAATCGTAACGATGATATCGTTAATCGTTGGTTAACGAGAATACAGAGATTCGTATCGCTCGTTTCCGAGATAAGCAACTCAGAAATGCAGATATACGCGTTTTCTATGTTAATCGATAACCGATCACCGGACGGTAATTTGGATGTTTCCAAATGGTATCGTAGAAATTGAATATCGCGAAACAATATTCGATGATCAAATTATTTTCCTTCCCCTCGCCCTGTTCCTAATCTCTCCATTTCGTCATCATCCCCCTCCCCCTTCTCCAAAGAAATTTTCAACCTCGCCCTCGTCACTTCCCCTTTAAAATGCAAATCACGCGTGTGAGATTTACGATAATTTCCCTGGATTAAACGCAATTATGGGTATTCGTTCATTAAATGTTCTACGTTGCATGTTAACGAACGAAAGTTTGCAGGATGAAACGTAAAATTGAACAATTTCGAATCGCGTTATTTTTATTACAATGGGACGGCACGTGATTTGACCGTAAAATAAACCGCGAAATCAGCTCATTGTTTTACAACTCGTGCTCGCAGCTGGGATAAAATCCGAATGGTGGACATTCCCCACTTTTTAACATGGCATAAAAACTTAGGGAAGAGAAATATGCGCAAACATGCGGAAAATTTTCGATCAAATTAATTTCTTCGACTAATTGTATCTCATAAATTCAACGAACGACAAAGTATGCAATGTTTCTTCTTCAAAGGAAACAAAAATCACAAAAAATTGGTTACCATATTATCACGCATACATCAGAACTAATTATTCGTCGTTTATTAATTTTCATTAAATTTTTTTTCTACGCTACGACTGATGATTTTTTGATCGTTCTTTCTACTTTTAAATTATTACAATCGAAACGTTTACGTTTAATATCAAAACACAGAGTTCAAGAATTGGAGATTCCAGAAAAATTTCCCAATTTCAAAATTGTCAAAATGCCCGAATTTTCCAATATCGAAAAAAATTCGAAACGAAAAAAGCTTTCGAGCAGAACCTATCCAAATTTTCATCTCTCTCCGTAAGCGCATATTTCTTCGTTAAAAGCCGCTCTATCGAGGCAGCTCTCGTGCCATCGATAACACGCAACAACAACAACTGTTCAAGTCCACGGTTCAAGGATCCAAAAATTTGACTGGAAAAAGCCAAAAATTCACCGACTCTCGCGCCGAACGAACCTGGATATCTCCACAATTTTCGCACTAGAGGCAACAAACACTGTTCCGAAACGTACCGGTCAATCTACGCGGTCAATACATAAGCGTTTCCAAAGCGAGGGAATAGAATTGCAATGAGAGGTTTCTCGAAGTAGAAATTTCCCACAAAGGTCAGGCCATCGCGCTCGACATATGCGTTAGATACACTACTGTGAAAAATTCATAGAACTTTCTCTCTCTCTCTCTCTCTTTCTGCATATGAATCGAAAAAAATTGCAATTGTTTCCTGCATTTTTGGTTTCGTTTAACAACCGATAATTTTCTCTTCAACGCGAATAAAAATTCGAATTTTTATTTTTTATCGTATCACTTGTTCTTTGATTTGCGACAGAAATTTCATTTCATCGACTCTTTCGTTTCACTAGGTGAAACGAAGATGAATTCGAGATACAATTTCTACAATTAATCTCGCAGCCAGTAATCACCATCCGTTAAGAATTCGTTTATTTTCGAAAAGTGGTCCGCGGCCATCCGGCCGGTGGATCATAATTTAAAAAACGATCCATCCGGTTTCCTGCAGGCGTCCGCCTGCAATCTGTCCACTCGGCCGTCGCTACGTGCAACAACCCCCTTTTCAACCACCCCCCTTCCCCCTAGACAGAGACATTTGGCGCGCGTATACTTCTCTGCCATTCCATTTAGCCGGCGTTCCGCGTAATCTGAACGGCAAAAGCGAGCCTCACGGTACGAGACAAGGGTAAAATATCCAGATGCGTGTTGCGAAAGGAGGAAAGAGAGAGAGGAGGGCACACGCGACAGAGGAATTCTCCTGTGGCGAAAGGAAAGGAGAGACGAATAGGGGGAGGGGAGGAAAGACGCGAAGCCAAAGCGTCGCGCCAACGATTCCAGCTTTATACACACACACACACACACGTACACACTGGCTGTTGCAGAGGAGAAAGAGAGGAGGAGACTCACTCGCGTGGTGAGAAGGAGGACGATTCCACGTACGTTGAACGGGGGTGAAACGTCTATGTAATCCGAGCCAGTTGCATTATCTCGCGACTCCGTGTGTCCCTTTCCACCCTCTGTCACGCGACCATGGTTTATGTTCTTTCGCAACGACTTCTCGCTCGTTTGCCGGCCGCTCGCTCGAGATTCCCTGTATCTGATCTGTACGCGGTGTTAATACATTTGTGTTTGGATAACGATCGATCCGATATTCGGAAAGAGATAAGGAAGAAATACGAATAATCGATTTGTAGAAAAATTTAAATTTGACTTATCGAGAGGATTTATAAGGATAATTTAAATGAGAGGACGTGATATCGTGTATCGATTGATTCTATGTAATTTAATAAATGAGCCTCGACTGACTTTTTTGTATTTTTTTTTGTTTCAGCTTCTAGAATCGACCCTGGAAAGATACGTTATGAATATATTAATGACACCGTGTATATATTATGGTAACCGTGTGAGGCCATGTGTATCCGATTTCGCGAGAACCGTGTTAGCTTCACGTTTCACGGAATACGGAATATCAAAGGGGGAATGGAGATGTTCACTGTCCGGGATAGTAATAATGCACAACACGTTTCACGCGTTGGATTAATCTTGCGCGAACGATTGGACGGGAGGGAGGGGGAAAAAATAATATATTCCCATTTCTCGATTTTTCATAGTGGATTATGAACGACGAAGGATGGAAGAGGGAACAAAAAAATTGATCGATCAGCGTGGAAGCGAAACGACAAATATGCCGTACACAATCAACCCCCATTAGATTGTGTTTAACTTCGTCTCCATTAATTATTCGATATTCGTGACGTTGATGGTATTATAAAGTTGGGCTCGGCACAAAGATTGTGTGTGTTTAAAAAAAAAGAATATAAATAATGTGAAGAAGAGTGCATCGAAAGAAGAGGGTTGAAGGGTCGATGGACAATAAAGGGATGTTGGTTTTGGAGGGACTAATGTACCGATGATTGACCAGAAAACGTGGCACAATTTGTCAAATAAATACAATGTTTGAACCGCGTATCGTTTTACGATGAAAATTGATGATGTGTAACAAGAGACCCACGATTGTTTAATATTCATCTCATCGAGAAAATTGATCGGCTTCTTCCCTATGATCGGTTTACTTTTCATAAAGTTCGAATTCGATTCCCCGACTACGAGCTTTAAAATTTTTATATTAAATTATTATTAATTCTACGTTTATCCAAATCAGAAAATTTCTATTAACGATAAATTTTCGATTCTCCTTTTATAAAACTTTTGTTTCAGATTCAAAGAATAAAAATATATAAGTTATACAAATTATAGGATGTGAAATATTTATTTCTTTTAATTAAAAGATTCAAAAATCAGAATCTTGTAATTAAAAAGGGGAGAAGTAAAAATTATTATCAACTGCCAGTCGCGATGAAAATAATTCATCGGGAAAAGATAAAAAGGAAGGATGTCGAGGGGGAGGGGGGGGAGTGTTTCGTTTGAAATCAGGACGCGCCTCATAAATTGATACCGACGAAAATTTGAGAGAAATATTAAAATTTCATTGTATCCTTCGTTGAAGTTTGCGCCTCCAGTCTCGTCGCACTTTTATTTCCTTTCAGATTCCCTCTAATATTTTATAGAGTATCCTCCTCCTTGCATTTTTCGAAATAAATATCCACCCGCCAAGCAACGATATTAAATTCGCATACTAGCCCGTTTTTATTTAACTAGACAGTGGTAGACAGCCAAGCCCCCTGATTCCACCGAATATTTCGCTAACAAAATTATCTTTCCTTTCGAATCTTACCTAAAAAAATCCACGGATATGTTCGAGCATACCAACTTTTTCCTTTCTATCTTTTTCAACGATATATTTTTAATATCAAATATATAACTAATTAAAACCGAACGAAATTTAATTTATCGATATATACGATTTCTTTGCAATTGTGGCTAAAAACGAGAATTTAACAATTTTTGGAGAAAAATATCTTCGAAGGTATTTCTTCGAAACGTTGTCGATTGTTAATTTTTGATCACCAGAGAGAATATTTTAAAATATCTTAAAAACTTATCGATATTTATCGCTGTTATTTTTTTTTTAAACTAAAATAATATGATTTAAATTTATAGAATAATTGCAACGTGAAATTCGCACGAAATTCCTATTTCATAACAAAAAAAAAGAGAGAGAGAGAGAGAGAGAGACTAAAAACTTATTTGGAGAGCTGAAATTGAAAAATATTCGATAATTACGAAACTAGACAGATATCAACCGGATGTGGAACCGTGAAGCCAATAAAAAAATTGCGATATCCTGGCCGTGGATCAACGTTCGTTCTCGCAGACCGATGAAACAAGGTTTTGGCTGGCGTGTTCCCATCACCGCGGAATTAATACGAATTTCCATAACTATTGGATGAGGTTATCACAACTATACCTGTATCCATATGTAGTAGCAAGCCGGTTAAACCGGAACAACTGTAGTAACTCGTTCGAGCGATGAGTACACGTCTTCAGTTTTACCGTGCTCGAATTATCCGCAAACAGAATCCTACACGATTTCAAACAATTCCATGTAAATTCTCGTTTCCATGAAAACGTTATCGATCTTTTAATAACAACCAGCGTAATTGCCTCCTTCAAAACATAATATTTTCACAACAAATATCTCTTGATTAATGTTATATTTTCTATTTTTTTAAAAAATTGATTAATGAATCGTTGGTGAATTGTTTGGAAAATTTTTTCTTTTTTTCCCCCGTTCGTATGAAAATTGTAATGAGAGATGAAGAGATTCGAAAGGGAGGTGGAATCAAGCGGATTAAAGAACTTATAACTCAGATATAAATCAGGAATAGAATTTCTCGTACAAATCGACGTGCAACATTCCAAGATTTCTCTCGCGACTCAAAAATTTTACGGACAATTGAGTTGGATATCCTAAATTTTTCACGATCGAGCATTTCCCGATCGTAGCTCGATCGTAATTTATCTTCCTGAATACGATCATCAAATCGAATATATATATCTCCATGTCCATAAAGTTTTTACCTCTACTTTCAACAATTTTCTTTCGCCCTTTCTCTTTTTTCATAATCGTTATTAATTTTTTTAAAGCGTTTTTTCGCGATTCATCGTGTATTATTTTCAGGATCCGATACACACGAATTATTATCAAAAATCATATCTGTAAGATTAAAGATATTCTTAACAATCTTCATTTTTAAATTTACAATCTATTCTTCCATTCGAAAAGTTCGAACAATCTAAATCTATGTCTCATACATCCAATTCTGCACAAAATATTAATATTAATAGAAAGAAATTAATTTCGAATTAATATTGATTTCAATTTTTATAATAATCTTAGTATTCAAGTTTCCAATTTTCAATTCCGTTTCGAACAAAACCAAACAAGTTTCAAAGCGAGCCAATTTCTCCTCCAGCTTCGTCGCCAAAAAAGAGACGAAATTGATTTCACGCAAGAAATGACAATAAAAAAGTGGGGGAGGAGGAAAAAGGGGGAAAAGGAACGAAACGACCTTGTTCTCAATTTTTCAATTTATCAGCAAGATTCTATCTGACCCGTCGAAATTTCAATTCGCCAAAGAGGCGAACGATGGCTCGAAGTTTGGACCGGGTTTGCGCCGGAAACAAGGACACATGGCGCGAAATTCGACACGGCTCGAGCAACAAATTTTTCACAGAGCTCGCTGCCATCGATAAATCACCGGGATAAACCGTCGCAACACCGGATCCACGAATTTTAGATTGTTGTATTCGTATTCGACGAAATAATAGACGAAAAAAATCAAGGCGATCAAGAGGGGAAAAAATAAAATGGAGAAATCATCATTTTAAGAATTATCTATTTAAGAATAAATCTTAAATTCTATTCCATTTCATCGTCTCAGAATTATTCCACGATTCAATTTCAAGTAATAGCAAAAAAAAAAAATTAATTTTTGCATTAAAAGAATATTAAGTACTTTTAATATAAATGATACGTTTAATTTACTAATTTTGAAATAATTGCAGAGCCAACCAAGAATGTAAGAATCTTTTAAAATACCCTCTTAATCGAATGAAAAGTGAATATTCGCCAAGTGATTTAACCACCCTCTGCACGTTCATTGAATAACCGCGAATTTTAAAAAGCTTCTGCTCGGAAGGAAGAATCATCACGATCATCCGGCAATTATAATTCTTTCGAACGATCGAACGGTGAGAAATTAATTTAAATTCTTTGCCTCCCGAGCAAATAAAACTTTCATCCCGCGACGAGACGAACTTGGAATAAACAAGCGAAACATCCATTCTTTCTCCACTCGTCCCGATATCGACGACGATTATTTTTCACCGACAGAAACATCGGCTAAATCGACAAAAGATAAGAGGGAGGATACGATTTACAACGAAATCGAAACTCGATGGCGGCGCCATATTTTAAGGGAAGAGAATCGAGGGTTGGCAACGAAACCGCGAAAGAGGAAGAGCAACAAACCATGTGGATGGAACGAACGATCGACAAAGGAGAGTACATATATATATACAGAACGAAACTAAAAGCATCGAATAGCAGGAAAATCACGATATTTCATTTATTCTCCTACTACCTATTTCTCTACCTTCTATTCTTTCTCCTTACTCTTTTCGCAAACATTCGATTCACGTGGAGAAAATCGATTTCCTTCCGCTCGTGGAATCAAGTAAGTAAGTAAATAAGTACGTTCTTCTCTCCATAAAGAGTCGTGAAAAATAACAATCGCTAATTTTTTTGTAGTTGCAACGATATATAAATGAGAACCGCTTCGTAATTAATATTCTTTCGCCAACTAGATAACCAAGAAGGGTTTACGTGTAATACACGAGACAAACATGTAGAACGCGAGCTTTTTAATATTTTTCTCCGACAGAACGCGTCAAGATTGATATTACTCGTTTTTTCGAGCGTGGTGAAAGGAGTGGCCGACTTCTTTTTGATTTTGGTGGAATATCTCGTCTGGTGGATAATCGAGGACAAGAAACGTACGATCTTTAGACCCTCGTTACCGTAGTCGGCTTGGTTGTTTTGTGTCGTTGGAGGAAATTATTAAACGAGACTTGTTCGAATTAATATCGGTCGATTTTCACAAAGTATTCCGTGAAACTGGGTTAAACTGTAATCTTAAACTCGTGGAAGATAGACGAAAATTTCATTAAAATTAAAGTTTCGAATCCGTTTTATAGCGTACGCGATGATGAGAGAAGGAAAAAAGATGATTCGAAAGTTTCAAATTGTCTCTTTGACTTGGAAAAAGGGATTCATAAATTTATAGAATGATATTCGTTAAATTTTTTAAGATTTCCAAATGCAAATATTGTTAATTTTCTATAGAAACATGCATGGATACAACGTACGAAACCGTTTAACCCCTTAAATTATTATTAATTGACTAATTAATTCTTATGATTCATCATAGTTATTGTTATGTTACAATATATCATAATTAATATTACTGCGATTTATATAACGTAATTACACATTGTTTTCCATCACTATTATTATGATATATTATCATTACATTATACGTTATTATAATCTCATTTTTTATACTGGAATAGACAAGAATTTCCACGATACTATTTCCATGTACGTACACGATGTTGCCATCAACTTTGTCAAACGAAATTTTTTTCTTCTATACGCGATCCGTCGCTTCAGAATTAATCCTCGAACCCGATTGCGTGAAACATCCACTATTTCCTGTTACGAAACCGTAGTAGATCGTGTTAGGCAAATTTACTCAACGAGTTCTTTAACGAAACGAGAAAATTGAAAAGAGAGGCAACGTTTCCTCTCTCTCTCTTTTTTTTTAATTAACCATAACCCAAGCTTAAAAAGATCCTTGTATCTTCCATTGGATTAACCACGGATTAAGTATCACGTTGGAGGGATATTTAGCCTGCAATTTATCCACTTTTGTATCGCGTTATATTTAAAATCGATGCAGTAATACGTATTTGAAACGATTTAATATACATCAAGCAAATCTATTTCAATTTTAAATCTCTCTCTCTTTCTCTCTTTCTCTCTCTCTCTCTTTCTCTCTCTTTCTCTTTCTCCCCTTCCCGCGGAACGTTTTGCTCCGTGAGTTTTAATATTTCCGGATATTCTCGAGCCCCTTCTGCTTCCTTTCAAAATTCCCACCCACAGAGAGAAAAATCCGCGGGATGTTTCCCCTCTCTTCCTTTCTTTTTTTCCTGAAGGATCCCTTCCTAATTTCACGCAACCCTCGCCGTGACCGTACGCGAAATTAGGTAATTACAAACGGTGGCGGTAAAAATCATATGGTAACGAAATTCAAATCGGAATACGGTAATTCAGATCTCGAGAGAAATCGAGGGAAATATGAAAATCGTCCGGATTTAAAAAAGGGAGAGAAAAAGAGAGAGAGAGAAGGAGAGAGAGAAGGGGTGAGAAAATGGAGAGGAGATGGAAGGCGAACCGGCTCGAAAATCTCATCTCTGAATTACATCGTCTCCGGTTGGCACGTTCCTCATCGGTCAGGAAACTTCGCGCTGGAATTGTAATTCGTTCCGGCCGAAGATGCGCCGAGTTCATCCTGTCTCCGGAGAGGGATGAACAGGATGAACAGGGGGGAAAAAATCGCGAAATTTCGTTAAACACATTACGAGCGTGAAACTCGGTTAAAAAACTCGACGGGGATGACGGGGAGTGGGAAAATTCGTGATACGAATTTGCAACTTTTTACAGACGCCTCGTTTGTTTTTTTCGAGCTTTCGAGAGTAGGATGTTAATTTTTCTCGTTTCTTTTTCTCTTTTTAATAAAAATATATCAATTCGGTTAATAACTAAATTTTATTATTTATTAACGCGATTTTGGATCAAAGACTTTTTTGATTATTACTCTATTATTACTTGGCCTATTTTTTTTTATAATATATTTGAGAATAAAACTCTCGAGAGTTAATTAGAGAAAAAGCAGTCTGAAGAATAATTCTTCGAAAAATTTGATTACAGCGAAATAAAAATTTGTGAATAAAAATTATCTAACTTATCTAACCTTTCGTTTCATATTTTAAATTCTTTCCACTCATTGCTATATATATATATTTCTCTTATAAAATAAAATATAAACTTTAAAATCGGACGTATAATTTACGTGTAAAATGTTATTAATCTGAGAAAACTTATTGGCCAGTCGAGAACCGTTTTCCAATGTTTAACGTCATTTAGGAAAAGCATCGAATGACAAACTGAACGGTTTAATGCGGATTCACGGTGATCATTTAGCAAATCGATACCCTGATTAAACGCACGACGCGTCTTCCGGTTAATTAACCGCTATCACGCGGTTCCAGAATTACGTGGAAATAGTCCTATTTCAAGTTTGAAATATTGAAAGGGCGAAAAGGTGTTTTATGGACTTTTTTGAAAACCGATTTTATTCCAAATCACGAGTGACGCAAGTGTAGAATATATGTCACGTCCGAAACGCTAATAAATTTCCCTAGATAAGATCGTAAATCACCTTTCGAATTACTAAATCTACCTTATCCTCTGCTCGAATTCATCCGTTATAAGCAATAGTGAAGTGTACACGACACCAGGATCAATCGAAGAATCTAAATTTAAGTTTTACATCCAATGAATAATGGTAAAGACATTTTCTGAAATTGGAATAGAAATCTGAGAATGAAAAATTCTGATTTTACCTCAATAATTTAACAAAAGAGCGTTGAACATTTTCTAAGATTGGAATGGAAATTTGAAAAATCAATTTTAGATTCATTTAAAATCCAAACTTGTCTTTGATATATAATATTAATTACAAAGATATGAGAATCATCATGTAGATAGAGGAAGAATATAGTCATCAGCATACTTTCTTAATAAATTATATATACAAAATATATTTCAGATATATTTTGATATTCTATCTACTGCCTAAATATATCACTAAACAAATTACCGTCCATATACATGAGCGATCAAATCTCAAAGAGAGACACGGCATGCGATAAAAAAAAAAAAATTTATTGCAACTATTTGCAGCTATAAAGTATGCAAACAACAAAACGATGAAAACGAAAACACTGACAAGAATCTAAGAGAGAAAAGGCAAAAAACAAAAAAAAAAATTCGCTCTACATTCGAGGACACGGAGTCGCGGTTCCATTTATCGAGTGATTGGTCAGCTGAATGATTGGATGGCTACCTTTTGGCGCAATTTTGCCAAATCCAATTTCCGCCCTGTATTTTCTTTATCGCGTTTCAACTTCAATCGGTTAAGTCTCGTATCTGGCCTATGCACACTTATAAATCGATACAATTTCTAATTGCTTCTCGAAATGTTCTCAATCGAAATAATTACCCGAAAAGATAATTTAATAATCTAATAAACGTGGATGTTTCATTATTTTTCTTTATTTTTCCTTTTCTTTTTTTCTTTTTTTCTTTCTCTCTATAATTTAATGACGAAAAGTATATAGTAATGTGCAAAAATCTTAGTTTTCTAGATGAAATAGAAATATTGTAAAGTAAAAACACAAAAAATATAATTTATATAATTTGAAATAATTTATTCAGATTTGTTTGAGAATCATAATGATCTATTTTTTGATAATTTCATATTTCCCGCTATCGTTTCTGTAATATTTCTTAAAGTTAATTTTTATTTTGATCTTTGTATATAATTTCGTGTATTTAATAATAATTTGTGAATCAGAAAAAGTTATAAAAAATTAATAAAAAAATATCTACACATTCACATTTTGTACAAGTGTGTGTAGTTATTATATTATTCAAGATTATTGCACAATATATATTTTTTATCGCGATGTATATTTTACCTCCGTCACATGTTACAAAGTACTTTTCATCGACTCTACAGAACCCTACTTCTTTCTTATTTTGTCTCATTTATGTTCTTGGAAAATAATGTTTAGACAAGTTTGGATAATGTATTTTTATAATAAATACGAATTTCCTCGAAATAATGTATAAGATTGTTAAATTTATTGAAACTTGCTTCGGGGCAAATGAGCATAAAATAGATTTGTTAATAATACCATAGAAGTCACTAACGATCACGAAATTGAAAAGTATTATAATTTAACATTCATAAAATTCTCGATATTTCTAATATTGTCTATTTCTAATTTGTTTAAGTAAGAAAAAATGCTAGTTTTATTTAGATAAGATAATTAATATATCGTAATTTTTAAATTTGAAATATCATACCGCAATTCTTTAATTTTTTTCTAAAATTCTATCTTCGAATTTCACTCTATATTGATGACACGTATCAGAATATAGAGTCATTCGAAATTATCGATAAAATTGGACACTTACCTTTTACGATGACTGGAGTAGAAAAGAAGAAGAAAATTAGGATCAGCTTCATCGATAATAATTTCATTCCGTACTCCTCCATATTTAAAATGGATCCGTTACAGGAACATAGATAAACACACCGAACACGACAAAACGTATGTAAACACAGAAGGGTCACTCACACATCCGACCGAACGTACTTTCTCGTTCTCAAAATAAGTCACTTCACAGTTCACGCTCACAATTTACCGTCATTTGTCGTAAAATCGACTCTAGAAAATGGAAATCTATCGTATGCTCGATTTTTCGTTATATTTATGAAGTACTTACTTCCATTGGACACATAATTTTTTGAAATGTTTCAGAAATTTCACTTGAGCAGCTGTTTACCATTAAATGACGTAATATCACGAATATAAAACGTATTTTGTTACGAGGAATCGTTATCTGCGAATATTTCACTTATATTCAATCGTTGATGTAACACTTTTCACGAAAGACTTTCACTTTTCCGAATTAAATTCGAAACGAACGAACGAACGAAATTTTTAATGCGTCATTACGTTCGAGTATCAATCCCGCGACTAAAAGTTCGATACAATCGTAAAACGTATCTGATTGGCTGACAAATAATCGAAAGTAAAAATCAAATCGAGAATAATTTCTCGAAAAGATCGAATTGTATCAATGTGTCAAGAGACAATGTTTCCGTAGCAACTATCGATTATACGCACTTTACCGATTTAAAATTTTAAAAATATTGCTTTCTCAATGCATTTTTTTCTTTCGATACATACAATATCAAGATGTTATCATATTCGTTAACAAGATGTTATACAAATAGCACGAATTCACGATCGACACGTTCGAGAAATCGATCAATCGAAGAATAGTTTAACATTACACCGCGAGTTCGCTCGTAACAGGTGAATTGTCAAAGGACGCGGAATCACTGTATTTGAATTCGTTCAATGTCGACAGCTTCGAAACTAAACGTTTCATTAAATATCCACACGGAAATCAATTTTGTTTCTCGGTCTTCGTTTCTGAACACGAACATCGATGACAGTAATCATCCTTTTATTTTTGCCGGTTTCCATGCACACTCGCGATTTTTTCTTCAGTCTCGTATTCACTGTCAATTTTCTAACATTATTTCGCTGCTCCGTTTTTCAGGTGTGTCACTCAATATTCCTCAAAATATTCAAAATTTCCTCTGAAAGAGACTGATACGAACACGTACTCATCACTGAATCACGCGACGAAGAAATAAAACTCGCATGTACCACCGCACACCTACGCGGGAGTGTGAACACTGTAGAATTGCTCGAAAGGGAAGGAGGCCTCTGCCCCCGCAGAGATCCACGGAGATTGCCGAACGGAACCGACTAGGCACGAGCGTACGAGCGATCAGCATCCACTGCACCTCCCAACCCCTACGGCCTATGAGTACAGTGCGCACGCAAAGCACTTGACACGATGAGGATGAGAACAACGCAGATGCGGAAAATCGACGGAAAACGTCGTCAAGATATCATGGATCCTACGGGCATAAAGTGAACCGATTTTTTGGATCTTGAATTTGTCTCGCTGCTGCAATCTTTTCGAATTTTCCGTGCATACGTTGAAAAGCATTGCTTTTTAACTGAAACATATGCACACAATGTAACTAAGTAATTCATACGAAAATAATTCACACGAAAATACCATTTATTAAGTATTTTAATGATAAAAATTTTTATTCATATTTATTTCAAACAAAATTATTATTTTTTAAACTTTTCATATATTTCAGGTATAAAAATTTGATAGAATACTAAATATTTCCGGTTTGTCTACTTGAGTCATCTAATACAAATCATAACCTAATATATAATATAAAATCTTAATAATTTAATATCTAGTATGCATAAATGTAGAATATGACAAACATATTTTTATATTTAAAACTATTTCAGAAAAATTATTCGTGATTCAATATATAATAATATTATTATTCGTTTTTTAATTAATAATTTAAGCGAGGAAGGTGAGAAAATAAATATTTAAATAAGAAAAATTAAAATTTGATTTTAGAAAAATTTATCTTTTTTACTAACAACATATCATTCGTTTTTAGTAACTATTTATAAAAAAGGGAACAAAAGTTTTCAAGTCTCTTCGTACATGATAATAATAATACGAATATGAAGTGCATTGTTTCCAGAAATGAAAGAAATAACAAGATGTTGCTTGAGATTATAGTAATATTACAATGCTATTGTAATTTCGTACGTAATTTATGATTCCAAAAACATTCAACGCTTTATCATTTGATATATTTTATTGCCAATTTGCATTTCAAATTCCAAATTATAAATATAAATTAAATATCATTATTTCAAATAAATTCATTTATTAATTTTTATTTAATTATTTTTATTTATAAATTTTAAATTATTTTTATTTATAAAAATATGAAATTAGTTCGTATTTTTTGAATTATTTTTTTTATTTATAAAGAACTAGGAAATAAAATTCATAAACATCATGATACAATAATTTATTTTAAGAAAAAGATAAGTTTCAAATATCAGCAGGTTTATATTATATCATATTGGTTCAAATAAATAAATCAATGAAAATTGGCAACAAAATAAAGTATTTTATATATTATCTTTATTTACAATTTTCATAGAAGAATTTTTTTATGGCCTAGATTAATAAGTTATCTATGAGAAATCTTCAATAATCGAAATTATTTATTTTCTCTCTTAAACAGAAGTTATTGAAAATATTCTTTTCTTAAACGTCCGCGAAAGGAATAAAAAATTGATAGAAATTTAATACAGATTTTTGAATTTTTGCGTATAAAAGAACAAATTTTCATTTCGAGAATAAAAAATAGTATGCCAATTCGCATATTCTCTATATTTTATAAAACAATTGTGCATTATAACTTGACCAACACAAAATCCACATGATAATTATGTCCTGCGACTGATATATCGTTATTTAGAAAAAAGAGTAATAGAATAATACAATGTGTAAATTATATATTAGATTTAAACATACAAAAGTTTTATAAGTTCTAAAGTATTCAAAAAATAAGATTTCTTGCACAAAAAAATTGTTTTTTTCAAATGAAAATGAAAAAAAGAAATGTTTATTTTTTGAAATTGGAATTTAAAATTTATTCACAAATAAAAGAGAATAAAAATTTTTAAAATATAAAAATTCTAAAAATACATTCGAGATTCGTACACATGAATAAAAGTATGTACGAATAATAATGTGAAATAAAAAGATTGTTTGTCATAAGTAAATTTTTATTTCAAATTGCTACAAAAAATGTCCTATGCGTTTAACTTCCGTTTCGACACAAATTTAACATCTTCATAGCGAAAAAAATTTTGAATTTATAAAAAAACTGTTTTTTTTTTTTTTTTAAATACATTACATACTTATATTTTAAAGGCCACCGGAAGTAACAGGTCACTTTTTGAAATTCATTCAATTCTTAAACTCGAAAACTATTGAATCAATATAGTAGTTCTCATTACAAACTTGACCACAACAAAGTAGACCAGAGATCTCTCATTTTCTAAACATACCGTATCTTAATGAACACCCAACGTATAAAGGGTGAGTCTTTTATCAGTCGTCACTCAGTTCTAAATTTTCTTACCATCGTGTAAGACTGCGTGTTTTAAACGGAAGCTATTGAAAATATTCCTTTCTTAAACGTCCGCGAAAGGAATAAAAAATTGATAGAAAATTCACCCTATACGTAAAATAGATAATTAACACAAAAACGAAAACAAATAAATACGCTAAAATTATATTAAAACATATTTGTCATTATAAATCGTAGTGTGCGGCATCCTATAATTTGCTTTGGCATTCTACGCATTTTTTCGTTTCTTTTATATTTTTCTCTCTTTGTTTCGCTTAAGACAAAAATAAACAATTCATTCTAAAATTTCCGACGTCCCTGCGGAAACAATGACTTTAATACATACACACGTCAAAAGGAAAGAGATTTTGTTTCCCTCTATTTCTTTTTTTCTTTTCTTTTTTTTTTTTTTTTTCTTTCTGCTTCTTTCTCTCTTTCAACAAGCTAACGTAACATTCGACGAAAATATTACAAAGAAAGGAGAAAAGAGAGAGAGAGAGAAAGAGAAAATGTTAATGAAATTTCCGCTATATTTACCATGAATGTCCCTGTAGTCTTCGAGGAACTTGTATTATGAACAATACACGTTTTAATATACACGAATTTATGTACATTTACCAACTCCACTTGTGTACGAATACATGTAGATGTAAATGTGTACATATACGCGCGAAGAGGAGAAAAAAAGAATAAATTGAAAAAGGGGAGAAAAAACGCATGGTAGCAAATCGCAAAGAAGAAAATTTGTTTCGTCGATATTCATTTTTTTCAGTCTTATAGGTACCTATACTAATCACGAAAATTGCTTCTATGACTTTCGTAATTTTTTTCTAGAATATTTTCTTTACAATTAATATACGAAAAATAAAAGCATAAAAACTACGATATACTTGAACTTGGCAATATCTTCATTCTGATTTTTCATCGATCAATTCATAATATCATAAATTTAAAATATAGTCTGATTGATATATCATAACAACAAATAACATCAATGATACGTGTAAACGCTAAAGATATAAACTTGATCATTCGAAAAGCATCCTGAAAACAAGAAATACGACGTAGAAACATTCTCCCTAAAAACTGTTATCGATCGAAATCACGATAGTTTCGTTTATTGAATCGAAGTGTATTAAAAAACTTAGAGGGACAAGGGAAAAATTGTACGATATCTTTCGACCGATTGAACGATATTTCCGAGAAATAGAAACGCTCGAAAAACTACTATATCGCGAAATATATTATTTTTAAATATTACTTATACGATTCACTGTCGTTATATCATCTTAAATTAATCAAATCATCATTATAACGATTTATACGTATTTCTTTCGGTGTGAATTCAAAAATCGTTGAATTGAGACATGTACACATAAAAATATGATTATATATATATATAAAAATATATATATATATTATAATCGAATCTTTCGCTTTGTATCGAAGCAATCGAACTTTCGTGATTTGCCTTACCAGTTTCACTTTTCCATCGAAAAGCAAAACCGATTGGATACCTCGGTATCTTTATAGCGTTTCCAACAGGAAACAATCTTAAAGATACATAAAACCAACAGGAGGAAAAATATTTTCATAAAACATGTGTAGAAATGCGGTACTTTTTTGCGGAAAGATAAAATACACGTACGAAATATAACATGTCCATTCAAAGGCTATGCGATCAATTTTATCCAAAATACAAGTGTTTTTTCTTTTTGGAATTCTGAAAATTCCCGGATATAAGTATTCTTATTCCTAATTGTACCGATTGTTCATTTCTTTTTTTCACGCAGTCTTTAACAAGGCACTTCTTTTTCGCATATTATACGTATATATGTTTTGATAAAGGCCGCAATGTTTCTAGATGTAAATGCGTACGAAACGAGAGGAAATCAATTCCATTTTCATTACAGAAGTTTACTTTGGTAATGACTAGGTCATGCACTATCGCTACGCAACGATATATCGTTGTTCCTCGCTACGTCATGGCGATCGGCTTCTCCGTTATTAATGGTAAATAGAAGGGAACTAACGGATCGTTTAATATTATGGCTGTATAAACGTATAGCTCGCGCACATACGTACATTAGGACTCTAGACAGGATCCAAACTGCTGAAGAGCGAAGCAGAGACGCTCTCGAAATCGATCACGCTTTTGATTTTTGCTTCCTCTTCTCAATCACTTATCTGCCTCCCATTTTTTATTCGTCGTTTATCGCTCGTTTCCATTCGATCATTCAACAAATTTGATCCTGTTGTGCTTCTTAAATATCCACTAGAAAAAAATTTTCCATCGTTCGTCAAAAACATAATAGAAAATTTAAGACAATAAAATAAACATGTATATCAATATTTGGTAAAAAAAAATTCTCATAACTGGAAGATAAAGTATGGAAAATGATATCCTTCAAGTTCCTCAAGTTATACCCTCCTTGGAGAGAAGCATCTTTAATGTCCTCGAAGGAGTCTCTTTAGATGGGAAAGACTAATTCGATTCCAAACGTTATAAATTAAAACTGAATACGGTAATTGTTCGGGCGAGGTATGGATCTCGCCTTGGAAGGTGGCAACGATGATGTGGATGCCTCGCTGCTAGCCGTGCCTCCAGAATCGCGCCCTCCACTCTTGCTGCTCACCGTGCTCCCGGTGCTTTGTCCACGTGAACCAGCCTGCTTTCTCAATGTGCCATCACTGAGACGACCGTACTCCCCGATACGACGAGACGGTGGCGGTATCAGTGAACGGCTCTGCGTTTCCCTGTGCTTCGTCTCCGAATTGGTAGGCTGTTTCTTGCGAATATTTTCACCTTGAAGACGCTCGTACTCGTGGCTAGTTGTGGAGGATGGCTTTTTCAACGAGTTATTTACGACCAATGGTTCCGTACCGGACGATTTCTTTCGACGCTGAGCCTTCGTGTCGAATCTTCCATACTCGATGGTGCAGTTATTCGTGTCGCGTACCTTCATACTCGCTGATGTGTCCAGAGCCGGGCCTGGATCTGATTTCTTACGAGTCTCCGTGTCGCTAAGTCTGCAGTAACGTGAGCCCGTTGACTTCATATTCTTCGGTGGTCGAGGTAACGAGCTGGGAGGAAGACTGCCCGCGCGACGTGGCTCGCCCTCTTGCATTCTCTGCCTCTGCGAACTTCTGCCCTGCTTCTCCAATAGCATCATGTCTTCAGGCTTACCGTCTGATAATCTCGATACAGTGCCTTTCAGCCTCGAGGCTGCACTCGCAAATTCCATGATACCTGGCGAGACCTCACCACCGGAGTCGTCTAATAGGCGACTCTTGCTCGAGGCGGTGCTCGAGGTACCTGTGCTATCTACACCCGCCAATAATGGCTTGGGTATTTTTCCTTTTCGCGACGCAGTGCCTGGATTAGAGAATCCTGGAAAACAGCAAAGTGCCCGCTGAAACAAGAGAAAAGCATAGCCGCGTTGGAAAGGAGGCCCGGGACCTGGAATAAGGGTTAGTGCTCGCCACAATAGCGCATGCACACTCAGGGATCACATGGGATAGGAATTGATTCGGGTTAGTTTGAATTAAATAGGAATAGGTAGGAATTATCTTTCTCTTTTTCACTATCTAATCGAAAAACGTTGAACAAGATTAATATATAGTTAATTGTAATATAAAAAAATCAATGGCACACAAAGATTTGTATTAGTGAAAAGTACAGTTTACTGAATTTTATGATTAAAAAACGAGTAATTCGATGCATTCTTTACATATTATCTATGAATATATTTTTTTAATAATTTATTCAGAGTTTGCTTTTTAAAAAATTATGTTTTTTCTTTAAATTATTAATAATAAAAATATTTGTAATATTACAGTCGTAAAATTTTAATGAAATATTATTCTTCTGAAAACTTGTTTTAAATAAAAAGCTTACTCTGTACAAATTTTGCTAATGAAAGAAAAAAAAAATTTTTTTAAATTTAAAAAAATGGATTAATAAGACACACATGATTATGCGAATAACAACAAACACAAGATAAAAAATAGTTGATATATTGTTTTTTTCATGTACTATTCAATTAATAATCAAAAATATTATTCGTATTTTTTTGTAGAAAATAGATGAATTACATTTTTAATATAAAACAACATATCAATTATTCTTGTTCACACGATTACCTAAATAGGATTTTAAAGTACCTGTGTACAAACTGTAATATTTTGATAATCTTCTGTAGCTATAAAGCTAAAGAATTTAACATCACAAAATCAAAATATTATGAACGCAAGAAATACATAGACAAAAATAAAAATAAAATTTCACAAAATAATTTTGATATAATTAATAGATAAAATTCTACTTTTGATTTTTTACATAAATATTTTTGTAAAAAAGGATTAATTTTATAATCGCGAAATTATTTCTATGTTTATTATACGTTTACTGGGATGTTGCATACCTTACTAAGTAGCTGGGAGTCTAGTTCTTTTAATTGATCATCAAGACTTTTATTTGTTTGCTCAAAGCTGCCCTGTTTCCTGTATTTGTAACTGTCTGTAACACCATACGAACCAGTACTTCCATAACCACTACCACCACCTAATACACTGCTTACTGTTGAATGTAAAAGTTAATATTTAATTAATAATCTTAAAATATTTGTATCATTTTTTCATGAAAATACATTTTTTACCAAGTTCTGGTGTACTTGTCAATGCAGTGTGGTGATCCGCTGATGTACTTGAATGAGACGAATGTGCAGCAGGATAACTACCAACACCACTACTGCTGCTACTATCCTTATCATATGTATGTTTTTGAAGAACTCTAATCATTGCATCCCTTTCAGCTAACTTCGATTCTAGATCTTTCATTCTATGAAACAAAAAATCATTAGAATCCAAAATAGAACATAAAAAAACTACATTACAATCATAAAAAAAATAAATCACTATGTGAAATAATAATATTACCTAGATTCAAGATCAGCCAATTTTTTTTGTGCAGCATGAACTTCATCCATGTGTCTCATTTTTTCGGATCGTGCTTCTGCAATTAATTTTTCTGCATCTTGACTCGTTTTTTCTAACGCAGCTATCTTTGCATCCCTAATTATTCAAAAAAATAAGTTATAATTAATATGAATATAATAAAAAAAATTATTAGCTAGCTATTAAAATTATTAACTTACTTTGGTAAACTAGCTGCATCAATTGCTGCTTGTCTTAAAGCACTTTCTTCGAGATAACGTTGTTCCCATTTTGCAACGTCACCTTCCAGTGACATAATTTTTTCATCTCTTTCGCGTATTCGTCGTTTTAACTCTGCGATTGTTTCTCCATTAGAAGATTGTTCATTGCCATTAGCACCACCGCCACCGCCACCTCCGCCTTCTCTTAATTCCCGTTCTAATTGACCTCTCAACTGTCTTTCTGTTTCTTCTCTTCTATCGCTGGATGCTTGAAGAGAAGACAAAGCTCGTTGAAGTTGACCTACCCTTTCTACATATACTTGTTTTTTTCGACACTGTAAAAAAAATAAATATAAAAAAAAAACTTGTAAATATAAAATATGAAATATGAAACAATTTATTGAAAAATAAATAAAAAATTACCTCTTCTTCAAGACGCACTACATTGCCTTGTGCATTAGTGAGAGCAGTGTCTAGAATATCTATATGTGTACGTTGTTCCTGTAACGTTGCTCTTTGTGCTGCTAATTCGATTTCCTGTCTTTCTTTCGCCGCAGCTAGTTCTTTATCTAACATAAAAATAAATATGGTTAAAATAATGAACTGAATGACGATAAATAGTAAAATATATTTAAAATACTTTGTGTAATCAATTGGCCAATTAATAATTCTCGTTGCGTTAATTCTTTTCTCATAGATTCCACGATCGGAGGACTATCAGTACGTGCTGATAATAAATCTATTTGATCTCGCAACGCACGATTTAATTCGGTTAATCGTCTACAATCATTTTGTAATCTCAATCTAGCAGCTCGTTCCAGTTTCTCTCTTCGTTCACTTGACGCAGCCAATTCTTCGTGAGCCCTATGCACTTTTGCAATTTCTTGTTCCAACTTTTGAGATTTAGCAACTTTGTTATAACACCGCTCTAATTCTAGTTTTAAGGCACTATTTTCTTGGATTACAATTTGTATCATTTCTGATGGTGGCCAAATTTCACCTGTTACAGATTCTGTTTCTTCTCTTCCTTTTGTTTGAGGTCTATAAAAATATTAAATATAAAATATTACTTCTGATTTATCAAAAATTAATTAATTTCAATAATCAATTTAATTAAATTACCGTGGTGAAGTCGCCCGTAAATTATAATTATCAATATCTGGTTTGCCAATTCTAGACAAATCAGGTTGTGATCTTGATAATGTCAATTTTTCCATTGGTCCAAGAAGTCGAGATTTATTTTTTAAAGGTAATAAAACAGACATATATGAAGGTGGTGGTCTATCTTCTGACTCACTATCATTTTGTTTCCCTCTATCACCATCTCTCATTCTCATATCAATATTTCCTCCATTATTTGTTAACTTACTATAAGATGGTACTTTAACTTCTTTTGCAAGATGTTTTAATACCTGCTTGGTTTGATTAAAGTAAAATAATAAAATAATAAAGAATTAATTATATTTAATAAAATTTAAATTATAATAAAATAATTTTTTTACAAATGGAATATTCATTTGTTATATATTATTACTAAAATACAAATTATGATAATCACCTGTGATTGACTGAGATAATCATCTGGTATATCTGTTATTTCTTGACATCCTCCATTATTAGATTGCTCATAAATATGATCTTCATGAGTTAAATTTGATAAAGATTGCATAGTGGGACTATTTGAATGTCCTTTTCCACCAGCATCACAATATAAATAACCCATATCTCCATGTTCTCTTACTACACTTGACAGCCTAAAATTAAATATCAATATTTACAAAATATTTATATAAAATTATAAATATAAATCTAATTCTAATTATTCTATAATTTTTTCTTAAAAATATATATTTTTTAATAAATATATATTTAAATATATTACCTTCCAGATGGTACCCATGAATTATCATCATTAGCATTATGTATTATAAGTGTATTGTAGGAGCTTGTAGACACATCTAAGCTACTTCTATTTGAACCTACACTGGTACGATTACTTAAATTATCTTTCAAACTATTTCTATTAGAACCATTAATGCTGTCTTTAAGACTATTTCGATTAGAACCATTTAAATTCTCTTTTAAACTGTTTCTGTTTGAACCATTCAAACTGTCCTTTAAACTATTTCTGTTGAGCAGGTTACCCTAGATTGCAATAAAGTAATTTACACTTATGTAACTTAATAATACAGGTAGCAATTTAAGATACGTAAGAATAATATGGGTAAATAACTAGGCATTAAAGAATGTCTACACTTATCTCAAAGATAATAAGAGGGAATAAAAATATATGATGCACAAAAGTGATCAATAAAAATAAAAAAATACAAAAAAATATATATATATATGATTAATATTAAATTACTATCAATAAAATTATTAAAAATATACAATTAATAAATAGTTAGAAATAAATATAATTATACATACTTGTATATTTGGTATGTTTTCTTTATGACTGGAAGATCTGGATGGACTTTGCTGCTGATTTTCTTGACCTTGAGGTTCTTGGCGAGCTGTATGTCTTATAACATAGCGATCTTCATTGGTTAGATTCTCATTTGAAGTTGAAACATCAGTTTCACTACCACTTAAACTTTGTGGAAGACCACCTAATAAATGAATATAAAATATTTAAAAAATTATAATTTCATAAACTTGTATATAAATTGAAATTTCATATTATATTTTATTATATTTAATATTTCATTATCTTAAAAATATTAATAAATTTTCAAAAGCAATTCTAAAAACAAATTTCAAATTTTTCTAATACCTTGCATTGATAGTTGCTTCCTTTGTATATTATTATTTGAAAAAGGTAAAAATCTGCTACCTTGTTGCAAAGAACTCATTTTTCTATTGTTTCATTTACACCTGTTATATTTTATCTGTAAATGTATAAAATTATTTTTTTCACAATTGTTCATGAAATATATAAAATCANTTCTAAGAAAAAATAATTTTACAAAAATTGATTTATTATACTTCAATAAGCTTTATGCACATTCATATAACTACATATTAGAAAAATTAATAAAAATAGATTTATCGATATAAGTTCTTGTAAAACATAAATTTTTATTTTTATACAAGAATTTTTATACACTTAAATAAATATTTAAAAATATTTTGTCTCAAAATTCATCGAAAATGTGAACGAGAAAAATACAAATTATTAATCTCATAAATTAATCATTTTCCTATCCTTACACGTTAAAAACCAATGAAAATGTAAACCTATTCATGCATTCTTGTATTTGACACTACGCGGCATTCGAAAACAAGAAATTGAGAGAGAATTATAAGAAGTCAATATTAAAGAAAGAGATGGTGATGTTATAATAATGGTAAAGCAGAGCACTCTGACAGAGGTGTCAACACTCTGGAATGTTGATAATCCGGAGATATTGAATTTTTCGTTGATGCGTAACATTGTAATGAGAAAGTATTCGAAGTCTTACGAATTTAACTCATCAATATATTCCATGTTGCAAAATCGAAAACGCTATTTTTGCACGCGATTTTTTATATTTTTTACAAATTTTTAAACTTAAAGGGCTGTATAAATAAACAAAAAATATAATATCGAACTATAGCCAACAAAAATTTTTTATATGTTATCGAAATGTAAGCAGATGGTCCTATCAATTTAATGTCCGATTACTCACATTATGCGAAAGTGCAAAAACGGGATGAGTGTCGTAATTATTTCAATAAATTAGTACACTTTACAACTCCACGCACGAGAAATAAAAATTATTAGTTCCTGCATTCCTCATCAGGGTGCGACGTATACGAAAGCGGGATACGCTCTTCCTGACTCTTCTAAAGTTTTCCAATTTTTTTCTTCATCTGTAGATGAATCACTAAAAAGCAATGTATGGAGAATGTCATCCTTATATATTTTTTTTTTATTATTGTATATTTTTTTTATATTTATATTTATAATAAATGTAACAATTCCTTTTTTTCTCGTATATTGATCAATGTTTTCATTCTTTATTCTTAAATAAAATATTTATGTCAAGTTCATTGTTCTGTCAATGTACGCAAACTATACATACATAAATATTTATAATAGATTATAATATAATTTTATGATATAATTTTATATAATATTTTAAATAACATTGTCATATAAAAATACATTTTAATATATATAATTGAAAAAAACAAGACAATTTTCATTATTATATTACATAATACAAATATTTAAGTCGCATCCATTGGTATAGGATAATAGTCAAAATTGATTATTGAATAATATTAAATAATGTTATTAATATTTGCATTTATTAATATAATTATTAATATAAACAAATATAATTATATTAAAACCATTAGAAATAATCATTTTAATGTAAATAATATTATAATATAAAGATAATTTTTATCAGAACTCAGCTTATGTATATATACATATATATATATATATTTATATATACATCTATGTGTTTATATTTATATTATGTTATAAAATAATTTATGTAGAATTCATGTTATATGATTGTGAATAGATTAATAATTATGAATTTTAATAAATTACGTCAGTGTTATAAACCTATATTTTTTAAATTGTTATTTCATAATATGTTTATTAAACCAGAAAAAAATATTTATAATAAATTGTTAAAAATCTCTTCATATAGGATATTTCCTTACGGTAATTTACAAAAAAAAAGAAGTATTTGCGAAGTCATTTATTTAACAATTTATAAAAAATATGAAAGGTCATTTTTATTCTAATTTTCATTGTATATTTTAAATTAATATTATTATTATTATTAATAAACAAATCATAAAGATGTTTCATATCATGTAAATGTAATAAAATTTTATTTACAGTCAAAAATATAAAATCAAATGTATTATTTTTTAGTTCAAGCTATCTCACAATTTTCAACTTCACTTCTTAACAATAAAATCATGTCTGAAGAATCATATGATGTTGGTTATAGTGATATTTTAAGAGCTCAAAGAGACCGTGATATTTTAATTATTGATGTTAGAGAAAAAGAAGAAATTGGTGAAACTGGAAAAATACCTGGAAGTATTAATATACCAAGTATGTTTTAACAGAAATAATTATTTTTAAAAATATTAAATAGCTGTTATAATGAATTATATTATTATAGTGTCTGATGTTGAAAATACATTGATAAACTTTTCGAATAAAGAATTTAAAAATAAGTTTAACAAAGAGAAACCTTCCAAAAATACAAAAATCATATTTTGCTGTAGAGCTGGAAGAAGAAGTGGTATAATTCAGAAACAAATGCAAAAACTTGGATATAAAAAGTATAATTAACTATTATATTAAAATATATTAATTTAAAAAATATATAGTTCATAATGTTTTATAGATTTACTATATAATTAATCATATTTATTTATTATAGTACCTATAATTATATCGGAGGATGGCGGGATTGGGAAAGAAGAAGTAAAAAATAAAAGCAAATTAAAAAATAATATTTTTGTGTTTTAATTAAAATGTTTAATAATAATTTAATATTATTCATAAAATGAAAATTTTTTAATTTGTTTTTCATAGCAATTAATGTATCATATAATGTATAATTAACTAATAATAAGTAGATAATATATTTTAATGTATATATATATATATATATATTTAATTTTATAATACATTCAAGAATTTTATATACATTATCAAAGATATTATTTTTATATAAAACAATCATGTTATTTTCTTTTTTTGTTCTTGTGCCAATTTTTGATTAACCATCTCTCTAAATTGTCCCAAAATAAGATTTTCTCTTTTTTGTCGTTCTTCTTTACTAAACATAGCTAATGCTCGTTTCTCATCAGCAGAATAAATCTGGTTCTCTTTTCGGATACGAACAGCTTCCATTCGTCGATGTCTGAAATAAATATTAATATTAATATTAAAATACATATCTATTATTGAGTTTCATTATATTTTAATGAAATTTAATTAAGAATATTTAATAGAATGATTTACCTGCTACCACTCATAACATAACCAACAGCTTCATATGCAGCAATCTCTTCAGAAGTTAAACCAATTTCACCTCTTCTAGGTATACGTTTTCCTTCTGCAACATATGCAGCCATAGCAGCACCTTCACCAGGCAAAAGAGCTTTGCCAAAATCTTTAGCAGATAATGTCACATGTGGTTTCTGAACTGGGCCTACTATGCCTTCATCACCACTTTCATCTGAACTTGATCCTTTCTTAATCTTTGCTTTGTCATTAATTCCATTTTTTTCTACCCATTCCAATTCCTCCAATTCACTATCAGAACTACTATCTGATTTTTTCTTTTTCTTTTTATATTTTTTCTTTTTTTCTTTTTTAGCTTTCTTTTCTTTTTTTAATTTTTTACTTTTCTAGAACAATGAAATAATAAAAAATAATAAAATAATATATGTTAAAAGTAGTAATTATTATAAGATAAGTAATTATTATAAGGATATTATAAACAAAATAAATTTCATATAAAATTTTTATAAAAAAAATATTGAAAGTATTATAAAAAAAGTTAGTTATTAAAGAAATAAAAATATCAAATTATACTTTCATACCTTCTTCTTCATTTCTTGTTTTCTTTTTCTAATTCTTGGCATAATGTTGTCTTTGTATCGATTAATTTCTTCATCTTCATCAGAACTGTTTCAATTATACAATATTTATTATATATATCATAATTTTTGAGAATGAAATATCATTATAAAAAATAAATTATTTAAAATTATCAATCTTATTGATAAAATAATTTGAATAATAATAATACAAATTATTATAACTTCTTACTCTTCGATTCGTGTTGGCGATTTTCCCCAAATTCTGTCAACACCACATAATCCAATTTGCTCTCTGTCTCTTCTACGTGCATCCATTGTTATGCTCGTTTATGCTCTAACTGTGACAAAACAGAATTTAGAAGAACTAATATTGCCCTCTGGTTTTAATTACAGGTATTAAGCAGTATCGACATTTGTTAATTGTTAAAATTATTCATATACGCAGTTACGTATAAATTTTATAGACCAAATATAAATAAACCAAAAAAAGAAAAAGGTAATAAAAATATTGAAATCAATGCCATCTCCATAATATCAGATATTTCTTTAAAAACAAGATAAAATAGAGTAAAATTTAAAATCAGCATTATCTTTTGAATGATAAAAACAATTTTCTAAAAATAATCAAGAGATGGCATTGATAGTTAATTCTTATGTTTTTTTTGTCTATTTTAGTTTCATTTGCGGCACTCTAGAGATGGCGCTGATTTCATAATTTTTAATCTATCTCTATCCTTTTCTTATTTGTTTTTCTTGTCTACATTTGCTTTTGGCGCGTAATTACAAATGAAATATGAAATATTCATTGAATATTCATGCTTTTATTTTTCTTTAAAAACTAATATAATGTATTTTAATCTTAAGTGCAAAAAATATAAATATTTTTTTTTGATTTTTAAAAATATTTTCCTAAAATATCTTAATAATTAATCTTTAATTACAATATAAAAATTTATTTTTAATCTTCGTTAATTAAAAACAATTTTTTATAATTGAAAAATTATACGTAATATCATTATTGCAATTATCTATTTCATAATGGTTTATATAATTATGTTTATATAATTTATTAATTAAATATTTAAATATATTTAATTATTAATTATTAATTAAATATGTTTATATAATTATGTATAAAATGCAGTATTTTATATATATGTATACAAGATACATTATAACAAAATATATGTATATTTATTCTGTTTCATATTTGTAATTTTGAAATTGAATTAAAATTTAATTTTAATATCAATCATTATAATTGGAACAATTATTATCATTATCAAACATTTAGTTGTGATTTATTGAAATAAATATTATTTCGATGAAATAGAATCTGTATTACACATATTGGTAAATGCTAAAACTCAGCATATACAAAAATAAATGATATTTATGAGAGCATATTTATAAAATAATCAAAAAATAAGGTAGAAAAGAGAAAAACAAATATAAAAGTGAAAATAGTATTTAGATTTTATTGACTTGTTTTATGAAACACTTTTAGAAGAATTCCACGATGAATTCTGATAATTTAATATCAAAATGTGTTTTTAATAAATATTAATAAAAAATACATTACACAAAATATCTACAATGATTACAAAGATTGATATAAAATTACATGTCAATGGACAGCATTACTATCCAAGACTTATAAATATACAAAGTAGCAATTGTCGTATTTAATCATATTGTTAGTAATATCTATTATAATTAATAAATATTATAATTATAATCCTCTTTTCTTTGAGTACTTAGATAGAAAAATATCCGTAATAATTTCAGTTATTTAGATCTTAAACATTATGCGTTTCCAAATAATATAAAGTTTAATGATATATCACTAAAATGAAAATTATTGTAGCTGTGTTAATAATAAATCGATTCATTTAAGGAAATATTTAAGTAAAATAAACATTCGATATTTAATTTGATAATAATTAATACTTGCATATTAGTAATAGAGATATAACAAGGCACTCTTAACAAGTCCATTCTTTTCACTTTTTTTTTTTTTATAAAAACTTGTTCAGTATTAAATTTCAAAAGATACGTATACATAACAATTCCTCAATTAATTCTTGACATAAGATTTTTATCATTGTCATAAGTTTGGATTTCTTATATAGATTATAATTATTTATATGTTCTAATTACATCTTTAATAACGATTATTAAATCTTAAAAAAAATATATTATACATAATATATGTATATAAAATTATTTCTTTTTCAATAAAAATGAGTTCTAAATTAAAATTTATATTTTATGCAATTATAATTAAATAAAAATTAAAATTTATTTCAAAATTTTTAAATAAAATTATCATTTTTTTATATTATTAAAATTAGCAAAAAATAGTATAATAAATGAATAATAATTTTCTGAAATTACATATTTTGCTACTAATTCATTATTTAAAAATTGCAAAAATGAAACAAAAATTGAGGATACAAATTTCACAATGTTTTCTTATAATAATTACATTACTCTAATATTTTTTTGTATTGTCAAATATTATATAGCTACAACGCAATAATGATCAACGCTATTACGGGGCATATTATTGTATTCGTTGGAATACAGAAGCACCATCAATTTTTACTATAATTTTTATGAAACCAACTTTAAAAAGTATAGTTTTCTTAAAAATTACAATGTTTAATATCAAGAAAGATATTGAATGATTGCAAAAATATTATAATAATAATAGGTTTTAAAAACTTACTTTCCATTCTATATATTTTTAAATTAACAAGATTTATTTTATTTTATTTCACAAACATATCTTTAGAAATTATTATTTATAAAAATTATGAATTAAATTAATTTATTTAAAATTTTATATTATAATATTTTATAATATTATATTATATTTATTATAATATAAAATTTTAGTGCAATTCTTTTAAAATTATTATCTTTGTTATATCAAAAATTTCGCAATCAGTCAATACTCTCGATACTTTGATTAAATATTTATCTATATTTTGCTTACTTTATAATTCAGTTAAATAAATACATTTCGAATTATAGATTATTTCAAGGAAAAGTATCCAAAGAAAAATTATTTTAAAAATCATTTAGAATTCAAGATAAAATCAACGGACACTATTCCTTGACTATTTGCTTATACCTTGAGCTCAATGATAAAACTCAAGTTAAAGAAACACTTTGTCTCTTATATGAATACATACCGATCCTTAAGAGTTATCTCGCATCTATTGAAAATGCCATGATTATTAAAATATTTCTAGTTCCTGTGATTTTCTAGTTTGCACACAGAATCTGTAATTTTTAACAATTTTAATTTGAATTCATAAACAACATTATTGTGTATTACGTATTAATACTGTTTTTTCTTTAAAATGATTATTATTTATTATAAATAGATCAAGTGAATTGAATTAAAATCATTATTATCAATTATATCATTAATCGTAAGAAACAAAACAATTTATATTTTTATCAAATTAAAATAAAATTTTTGTGTAGAATAAATCTTTACACTTTGTACTAAAAGATATAAAAATTACATAAATTAAAATGGGACATTTTGTACATCTTTGTACGTGATTCTAAATCGAAGAAAAATTAAAACAATTTTTCTTCTAATACAAGTCAATTTAAAAAATTGTATACAAACTTTTGTAAAAAATTATATTAAAAATCGTCAAATGTCATTATTTTACAAACGATTATATACAAAAATGAATCAATATCGTGTATAAATGTCAAGAACGAATATGTAAAAATTTCAGAATAGCCTTCATAGTAAATACTTCGGTATAGTAATAGATCATTGGTATCATTGTAAAACTTTCCTGTAAGTTTGTAATTATTATAAATTGAAAAAAATATATATCTGTTATCGTTTTTCCTAAAATTCCAAAAGAAAAACGAGAAAAGATTGTCTTATGTATGATAAATAGTTAAAATATAAACAGGATTAGTACACGTTTCAAGAATAAAACTTCTCGATATACTGCTTAGTCGATATCACTGACGATCCAAAGCTATTTATTAAATAAACATTTTTAAAAACTCGCTTTGGTTTGCCATAGATCAACTACATTCGAATTGGATAATATCTCGATTATTAAAAAAATAAAATGTGGCAGTGATCCTCATTATTTGCATATAGAATATCTTAATATTCCGGAATTAAAATTTACTGCAGGAACTCAGTACATTTGAACGAATAAAAATGTACAAACCGCTACAGAAGTAAAAATAAATTAATAAAATTGGTATCTTAACGTTCAGAATTAATTTTCTAATCCTCAAGTTATAGAATTAGATCAAAAGTCGATCTTCATCCAAAGTGTCTTCATCCACAATTCTCATTTACCTTATTGACATAAAATCTATAATATAAGAACAAAATAGTTCCAAATTTCCAGTAGAAACTTATATAAGATCATTAACAGATTTCCGGCAGCTAGCAATCAGACAAAAATCTTTGAAGGAAGAATATAGATCATTTAGTCTCCACCATCCTATCACTCGAGGATTAACACAATTACCGAAACAATTTACTATATTTGCGCAAAAGTTCCTCGAACGAAGAACGAATCAAACAAGCGCCTCCGTGTGATAATGATGATAATGATGATGAATATGTTCATGAACATGTTTCCTGCCGGAGCTCGCTGCCGCATTTTGCGAGAATTCCCGTTCCAACCAACGAACGACTTGAATCGTGGCTCGGGCTTGATCCTGTTCCCTGGTTGCATGTTTCAAATGATGCTTCTTGCTCGACTTACCACATTGTTGTGTTTGGCTAAATTGTGTTTCGTTACGTTGAACATTATGATTGTTGGTCGTGGTTTGATTGATGGGGTGTTGATTGTTCGATATCAGATTGCTCCCATTGCGATTCGTATTAGCAGTTTGTTGATCTGTATACACGTTTGGATTGATCACTGTTCTTGATAAAACTTGAGGTTGAACGTACGCACGCGGCGGTTGCACAGTAGCATTATTCCTCTGAAGACCGTACTGTGTCCGCGTCTTTCTCAAATTCCCCCTATGCTTTGCAGGTACCTTGGAGAATGATGTGAAACCCTGAGGCTTTTCCCGAGTAGGTTTATGGTAGGCAGTCGCCGTGGGCCGAGATTCCGTCGGTGAACGACAGTCTTGATTGTAGTGAGGCGAAGACTCGACATGTGGGACTTGAGATGGAATGCGCAGTTGCTCGTTCTGATGTCGTTTCCTGGCAAACATTTGGTAATTCTTTTATCATTATTTTTCTCTTTTATCAATAATTTTTTTTATATTTTTAATATTTTCTTTAAACTTAAGAAATTTTTTAATATATAAAGAAATATAATTAAATTAATTTAAAAAATATAGCTGAAACATGAATAATTTTAATATTAAACGCAATTTAATAAATATATTTAAGATTATACCAACATTCTTTTCCTTTAAAAAAAATATATCGCACTATTTTACATGCGATTGATCACGAAAGGCATACCTTGACGTATGAAAACTGAGATTATTCTTTTCCATATTCGCTTGAATAATTTCTAAGAGCTGTTGCCTTTGTAGGGCACCACTGCGTTTTCGTTGATTAGTCGTGAGGAGAGGCGTCAAGGGGGAAACTGCAGGGGAGACATCGCTGTCATCGCTAATATCACCCTCGGAGCTATTGGAATAGGGTGACGGTAAATGAGGCACGGGCCCCACCCTTCTGCGTAATTCCTCCTGTTTTATTCGATTCGTTCGCGCATTTTCACCGTCATCCTCACTGTGAGTATCCACTTCTTTCTGTTCAGTCTAAAATAATGCATAGAAAAAACATATTTTTATTTACCAAATATATAATATAATTTATTATTTTAGGTATATAAAAAATTCTTTCGTCACTTCTTCAATTATTTATCATATATTTTTGTCACATAAAACATTTTAAATTTACAAGTAAATGTATACTTCATAAAAAAAACAATTACAAATGTTTTATTCAATTGTCAGAAAACATCATAATAGCAACAAAAAGTCAATCCGCAAGAATCCCTTCTACATCTGTTCAACATCAACGAAAAAAAAAAAAAAAAGAAAGAAAAAAAAGTAATAAAAAAAAAAACGAATAAAAAAAAAATAAGCCCTCTTTCCCGCATGCGATAAATCTCGAAAGACAGAAATGATAAATCCGCCTCTAGCTTCTAGAATTGTTGTCGGTTACGAAAGAGGAGACACGGCTCCATAAAAATCCAAGCCTCGAATCCTCACCTCGTAAGGGCATCAATCTTACCTGGCAACGGTGTCGTGGCATCCTTCTCCTTCTAGGAACTCTACGTAAACCGTGTGCGCCGGTATGGGTCCCGGCATTGTTGCAGGACGTGTGCTTCAAATGGCAGCAGGACGAATTTCCGGAAAAGCTCGTAGCAGCTGGCTTTGAGGACGCGTTCAAACAGCCGCCGCCGCTCGATCGCGTCTGACTGCCTCTCTGATCCGGCGACACAGTCAATTTCACCTTAATCGTCTTACTGCCGCACGGAGGTACCTGAATAGAAGCGCCCAGGGTATCGTAAATGGTAGTAACCAGGCCGGCTATGTCGTCTTTTGTTATCTTCCCGTGGCCGTCGAAGTCGTACAGGGTGAACGAGAATTCTTGCCGTCTTCGGTCGCCCTCCGCTACCGAAACGTCGCATTCGAATTCCTGCAATGGCACCAAGTATTATATTACAATTTATCAAGTTGGATAGGGAGCAAAATAATGTTTGAAATCAATATTATGTCGGAGAATATAGTCTATCGTTTAGAAATTTGTTAAATTTATTTAAAATATTCGAATTCAGTTTGAGAAATGATATTTATTAAATTTATTAATAATTTTTTACATTTTAGGTAGAAATAAATGGTGAAACGTATTTATACGTATGCCAAGTTCATCCAACATCCATGCATTTGTTCGATATAAGAAATTCTCTGAAGTTTAAAAACAAATGGGAAAATAATAAAAAAAAAACATAGAATTTGCTCGTTTCACTTTGTTCTGTTCCTGTTTTAACAAGCAAGGGAGTTAATAATACCTCGAAACTGAGTTGCTTCGTTGTACTAGCGCTCGGCTGCTCGTCATTTCCGGTGGCCGGCGTAGGACTAGTAGAAGCGTCAACCGCGACCTGCGGTGCTTCTGTTTCTAACAAAATTGGCTGGGATTCCGGTGGTGAACCACTACGAGGCGCGGAAACACCGCCAAGAAGTTCTTCCGAGTCACTGCCTTCGGTATTACCAACCACTGTAATCATTGTTGAGCAACAATAAATGAAGAGTTTCATTTACAATTTAACTCAAATTACGTTTTCATTACTCCAAAGTAAATTATAGTACAATCAAAAATTCTGTAAGTAAAATATATAAATTGTGTAAGTAAATTATATGAATATCTATAAAATTAATCTTTAAAAGTTATCATGAAATATTTTAACTAAATGTTGTTTTGACATATTTTTTATTCTATGATAATTTTAAGAGTTAAGCAAGAGATCTAATATGTAAATATAATTTTATCTAGTGATATAAAATTATAGTTAGCGATCCATTAAATAAATTCCTGTCCATTGAATCCATTTAGTAAAAAATATTAATGAATTTATATCATATGAATTTTCTATTTTCTATTGTATCCTAAATTTTATTATTTATTAGTGAAAATACAAAGGGCATAGAAATAAAAAAAATCAGGATTGTATAGAAATGAATAAATAAGGAAATAACATGATCTATTTTATAATTACTCGTTATATTTCTGGTTATAGAGTTTCTTGTTCCACGTGCATGAAGTTCTCATCAAAGAAAATGAAATTGTTATCTACGGTCGAGCGACGGCATCGCTCGTAAACAAAAGTCAGAATCTCAAAGGTATCAAAGTAACATCCTCCATGGGTAAAGCCTATATTTATAGTCAGTTTCTGAGTGCCACTCGGTACTTAAAGTTACGGAGTGTAGGAAGTATTTTCGGACTATTTTGAAGGGGATGTATAACTTTGAATCACCAGAAATAAATACAACAGATATCACGAAAACGATCCTAAGATCACGTTTTCCCGTTTACTAACTTAAAAAAAAAAGAAAAAGGTGAGATTGTTCTTTTCGTGCTCGACTCGCGATTTAAA
The DNA here is from genome assembly GCF_014066325.1 of Apis laboriosa. Lineage (NCBI taxonomy): Eukaryota > Metazoa > Arthropoda > Insecta > Hymenoptera > Apidae > Apis > Apis laboriosa. The sequence continues at coordinate 788,827 of NW_025220892.1, forward strand.
GAAGAAGCAAAAAATTAAAGAAGAAAAAAAAACGACTGAAAAGATCGCTGAAAAGATTTTAATCTCGAGTAAAAAACAGGGAAAAATGTAAATCGACGGAAGCGTGTCTAGAAATTGATGGATGCGAGCATGTTTAAACGCGTAAATTACAGATCAAAGAGTTTGCTGTTTCATAATTACAAAGCGACCGGATTCCGTGCATAAAAGCGCAATTATCTTTAATGCATTCGCTCTATTGCTCGGCCGAAAATTATTTGCGCGGTGCAGCAACCGGGCGAGCAAGCGAGCAAATTAACGAAAGTTTCACCGAAAGGGACGGGCACACATCCATTTCCAGCGTTTATTTCAGAAACGTTTTGCACACTCGCCGAAGGAAGTGTAATGTATCTTTAATGTGTCTGCATTACGCCGCCGTTTACCGTTACCTAGACGCCTGTGTAAAAGCATTCTACGAAATGAAACGTTGAAAAGATACCTTTACGCAACTGCCGTGCATAAATGAACATCTATAGAGCACGACACGCCACAACATAGAGCAATATTTTTTTCTTTTTTTAAAATATGCAAAATAAATGTTTTTGGCGATAACAGAAAGTAGTATATCGTTTAAAATGGTTAAGAAAAATTTTTTTTGAATGGTTGATATATAAGATATGTGTATTATATATTCAGTAAAAGAATATTATCATATATGCTTTTTTTGTGATAAATACGAAATACGTTCACATATTTAATGAAAATGCATAGAATATAATTTGAAGATTATTTGATTGTTAAATGTTTTACGATAAAATTCTAATGATAAAATCAATATAAAAAACAAAAAGTGAACAATAAATTCGAAACAATCATTTTGCCACCCATAAGAAGAAAGAAAAGGAGAATTTTAAGTAAAGATTTTATCTAATGGACCTTGCCACACACATAGGGTCAACTGTTGAAAGGCTTTCCTGTATCTAGGAATTTAGGAATAAATATATCGAGAGATAGAAAAATAAATATTGAGAAAAAGAAAATTCATAATCTTACATTCATCGTTTCAATTGAATACTTTAAAATTGTATATTGCATATCTAAATTTTTCAATATTTTTGTGAAAATATTATTATACAAAAATGCAAATAATAATAACAATAAATAAAAATATTTATTTATTCTTATATATTTATATAAAGATATATCTCTAAATTCGATCTTCGACATAATTATAAAAAAAAATATTTCAGTGAAATATATTTCAATTAAAATGCATCAACATTACATAATATTTTATCATTGTTTAATTCATAATTACCTTAAATTCTATGTTTAATGTCTTCGATTTGATAAAATAAGTCAGAAAAATATTTTCATAAAACCAGTTCCAATTAAAATGCAAAAATTACATATAATATATCTAAACGTTAGAATTATTTAAACTACGCGATCGAATCGGATTTTGTTTCAAGTTAGCCAAGCAATCGACTAAAATATTACGGGAATGTTCAATAATCGGGGTTCGATAAAACGAGTTTCCGCGCCGATTCGAGTTCCGAGTAGTCGGGGAATGTTTCGAGTGCTTTAGCCACTGGTTACACGTTTCCCTTCTACGATCGTCGGCCGTGTCTTCGGTCTCGAGAAGACTCCGCTTTTATCTTAATTCACGCGATACATCATTAAGCCGGTGCAGCGTGATTCCAGTAAAATATATACTTAAAAACATCGGCATCAAAGAAGCCGCAGAGCAACGATAATTAGCGATACGAAACGCGTAATAAACGAAGCCGGCCGCTAATTTCAATTACTCAAGAACAACGAGGGGAAAAGAGATGAAAAGGAGAGTACAAGACAAGAAAATGCTTGTACACGCGCGCAGAAAGGAGAACAAAAATAAAAAAAAAAAAATAAAAAAATAAAAAGAAGATCGAACATGAAACAGAGATCAAATATTAAAAAGAAAAAAAAATTAGAAAAAAAAAACAGAAGAAAAAGCTGGATAATCGTATCTGCATAAAGAAACGGATGCATATACGCGTATAATGATACCTGCCGTGTGGTAATTACGCCCGTAACTCTTTCGTGGGGCGAGCGTTAAAGACCCAAGACACTGAGCGCACTGGGGAAGAAAAAAGGGAGTCAAACAGAAGAGAGTGAGAGAGAAGGAAAAAGACATAAGAGCACAGCAGAAAGAAAAGGAAAGAACGATGAAAGAATAAAGAGAAACAAAAACTGTGAGTAACAGAACGGTAAGGGGAAGGCTAAAAAGAGAGAATAGAGAATAGAGAGAATCTTTGCTATTACACTAAAGAAATAGAGAATACCCGCGAACACCTTTTATCTAACCACCAGACTAATGCATGTAACGAACTCGCAAGGTCTCGATAATTAAACTCCACCCTTGACGCGCGACCCTTCTCTACGTACAAATAGTATACATAAATAGTATACGTGTGTCCGCGAGCACACGCGTGTGTTTATGCCGTGTGTACCGTACCGCTTTTGCGCCCTCTTGAATGAAAAGCAACGGGGGAGCGGGACACAAACGGCTTCTGCTTTCTTCTTTGTAAATCACCCCTTTCTGTTTGCTAGGCTCGTAACTTTTATCATTTGCCGACGCAACAGCTTTCCCTCCCCCTACAGTTCCTCTCAACTCGTATGAAAATTTTGCCCTACGACGCACGAGAAAACAGCCATAAAGAGGAGTGCCGTAAGAGAACTTGAGATCGGTCGAGCTTCAAAAGCGAAATCCGCTGCTCCGATAGAAGAGCTCTGAAAATTGTTGAATGATTTTCGACCAGTTCCTTATCGCTAACGATGTATAAAAATACTACGTTCTTTCTCTTTTTTATATTTCTTTTTTTTTTCCTCTTCCTTTTCTCTTTTCGAACTTTTTGCATATTTTCTAATAAACAAATAAAGTAAATGAATTTATAAAATATATAGGATTGAATTCAAACATTAGAATGGAATAAAATTTTGTTGATTACAATAAAATATCAAGGATAATTTTTTCATTTTTGTTGAATAAAATGTTGAAATATTTATCATTGCCTTGATATAGTTTTAATATGAAATTTTTATCAACTTTTTATTATTTGTTGAATATATTACAAAATATATTATAAAATATTTTATAAATTAAAAAAATCTTAAATTTTAAAAGATACATTTCTAAAATTTACATACAATTTCGATTGATTAATTAAAATTTTTCAAATTCTGAAACATGATTAGAAATATTTTATATAGTAAATATATTAAATTTTGTTTATACAATTAAAATATTTTCATTGAAATTATTAAAAAATTATCAATTTTTTTTTAAATTCTTGATCATTATCTTTAAAATATTTAAAAAAAAATATATTAAAATATTAAAATAATTGATGAATAATTTATATAAAAATAATAAATAATAAATAATAAATATTGTTTTCATTTATTATATATTTTGCTATTTATTTATAAAATAGCTATATTATTATTTATTACTTATTTACATATTAAATGTTTTTTAGTTTATTGAAAAATATTACCATATAATGATAAAGTAGTAATTTGCTAGTGCCGTCCTCAGTATAAACTACTCAAATATTTATCTTCATGTAAAACATTTATGAAAATCAAAATGTGAAAAATAAATTAATATTAATTTAGAATAAATATTATTCAATTATGTTTATATTTTTCTAATTAATAAACGATAAAAACCATAAAATTTTTCAATTTATTTTTATTATGATACTTTATGAATGATTACCTATATGTTCAACATGATAACATTTTTTTCAAAGTAAATATGCAGTCGCATGAATATTATATAAGCAGAATAAAATATCTCCAATGATAAATTTATTCGAAATGATCGAATTAATCATTTATACAAAAATAAATAAAAATATATGTTATTTTATTGCATAAAGAAATATTAAAAATTATTAAATATATATTTAAATTTCACTTCTATTTTTCTATTTATTCTATATTATTTAAGAAATAGAAAAGAGAAAATGAAGATTAAATAACAAAAAAATGTTGAACAGAATATAATTATAGATCAAAGGTAAGAAAAATGCAAGTATGACGTAACACCACGTGGGATCCACTTCTGTCATACTGCAGTAGCATCATCGAGAAACACATATCGCGCGCCTTGCAAGTCGGGCAAAATATCATGCCTATAACCGGATTGACCGGACAAATCCCTATACGGTATATCTTGATCTATCTATGCATCATGATTTTAACGAACATCGATATCTCGCGCGTGAACATGATAAAAATAAGAGAAGAAAAATCGGATGAATAAAGACAAATAAATAAAATAAATAAATAAAAATAAAAGAAAAAGACAATATAGGAACTTACCAGAAAAGGGTCTATAACCAGCGAGGAACCTTGCTCGCCACCACTTTACGAATCCGGTAGCCATGAGACCCTCATGCATCCACAAACGCTGCGCACACTTTCCTTCCAGGCTTCTTGTTTCGCCACTTTGTTTTTATTTTTGTTTCCAAACTCGTCAAGTATTAAATTCTTCCTGTTTCTTTGTGTTCCAACAACAACCGTATGTCACACCAAGAATATGAGTCGCATTCGATGATATAAACACGATATTTTCACCTGACAATCATACGTCGTTCTCTTCTTATGTTTAATTTTCTATACACTATTAGAAATCGAAAAATAAACACACTTCCGCGAAATTCATATTTTCCTAATAGTGTCTTATCCGACATCTGCTAACGACACGACAATCGATGTGTACGACATGCACAATTAAGAACACGTGTTTTTGAGGGTTGTGTTATGTTTAAAACTGAGAATGATCCAGTTAGCGCCCAATCTCTTCTTGTTTTTCTATGTTTTGTTTACCATACTTTTGATGCAAAGATGAAATCGTTTGTGCTTGCATACTGTTTTTTTTTGTCACTTAACTTAATTGCATATACAACTGTACAATTACGAAACGAATAACAGTCAGAATTTAATCCAGGTAAAAGCGTCGAAAGAGAAAGAAACACGGTCGCAACAAGAGAGGTCGGTCACACGACATAGCTCGACTCGTGGCCTGACTACGACTACGGACGATCGTTCGTGCCTAAACCACGTTCCCCGTAATTCCCTTTCCCCTTCCATAGGGCGCTGCGTCGTCAACAGTGCCGAGCCGTGGATACATGGGCCCTGAAGGTAGGAGGCGCGGCTCGAAACCTCCGATTCACGCTCTTTCTATCTATCTTTCTTGTACCTTCTTCCCGTTGCCACTTTTTCATCGGTTTCTCTCTGTTCTTCCTTGAAATCCATCTCCTTTTCATTTTCTTCCTCTTCTAACTATAGTGACTATCTTTCTTACTCTCTTTCTTTCTTTATTCCATGTTTCTATTTCTCTCTTTCTTTCTATTTCTTCCTTTTTTACATTTTCTATCCTATTTTCTATATTTTCTCTATCTTCCTTGTCTATCTACCTTCTCTTTTGCTCTTTCATTTTTTTATCTTCGTACTCATTTTATCATACGTATACTTTCCTTTTCTCCTGCTCTTCTCCCTTTTTTATCCAGCGAAGGTCTATGAGAACGGTGAAGAAGGATAGCTTTATACGGCTGGTGGGGTTTTGAAGGAAGCCGATGATGGTTCAACGTGGTCTACGACGACACTAAATGTCGACGCCGCGACGTCGAACGGCATGTAAAAAGGGAAACCGGAGCCTCCTGAGGATTTCGATTATTACGGCCACAAAAATCTTTTCGAATTTTTATTTCAATATGCGAACATTATCCGGATTTAAAAAAAGTCACTTTTGAAGAATTTGGAAAAATAATGTTTCTATCTAGAAGATCAGATGTTTAATCATTCCAAATCATCTACATCAAACCGTCACAGCATCGCTGGAATCTCGTAATTCGTCGGAATGACGCACGACCGACTACTGTACCTTCCGTCGCGGCAAACTTCAGCCAATGAATAATGGTTTAGGGTCGTCTTTGTTTTTTATTTGGTTCGCGCTTTAATCTTCCGTCCACCAAAGATAATGATAATTATTCTTAATATTTCGACGCTCCTTTGTGAAATATTTATCCATAAGATTAAGAGATATCTTAAATTTGATGTCGTTTTCATTAATAATCTAATAAAAATATTTAATCTAGTATTTATTCATTGAAAAATAAATTATGATTAGACAAAATTATATTGAATAAATGAAATTATAATTTGAATAATTTTATGTTATTTTTCATAAGTTTCAACTATTTATTTAATGCATAGAAAAACATTTGATATGATGCACTCAATCAATATAATTTCAAAAAATTAAAATAAATGCTACTTACTAAATATTTTATTATTTGTTTTTCAATTATTCAAGGTTAAAGTACATAAATATAATAGTGTAGTGAGATAAATGAGAAATACTCTTTTTGGAGACTGTACCCGCACGCTATTATCTCCTAGCGGTGTTTCAGAAGAAACATAGGCGTCACCTTTGACAATCTGATGAATGAACTTTACCGAAAAACACTTTGTCATATATATACAAAAACTCGTTTCTTATTCAAGGAATATTGCTATCAGACTATTATTTTATATATTAAATAACATTCTTATTCTTTACAAATCACTAATTTAAAAAAATCATTACTCAATATACGTAATAATTTAAATTTTTATTAAAATTAAAATAAATCAATAAATTGAATAATATGAAATATCAAAAATTTTGTCATTTATTTTATATCATTAATGAATTTTCATGTTATATTAATCAAAATAATGATATTTACAAATAATAAAAAAAACAAAATATACAATACAATAATTATAAACAATTAGAAATTGCAAATGATACAAGAAAATTAAAACATGTTCCCTAAGTATCCGCGCCATTGGCATGGCAAGTACCCCTTGCTCTCCCTGTACGGAAAGTCTCTACCCACCATGCCACGCTATGCCGTGCTGTGCTGCGCTGTGCTACGGTTTGCCGTGCCATCCTCAACCGCGTAGCGTGGCTAGTTGTTTCTTTTCTTTATTCCTTTGTCGGAAAGTCGGTGGCGAGTCTCGTTTTTAAGAGAAGAGTAGAGGGGAGGAGGCAAAAGGAAAACGACAACCGCTCAGCAGGGGCTGAGGAAGGAATGGTCGGGCTGGGGCTACAGAGAGGGGTACAGGGAGGGAGGAAGGGCCACGCAGCAAGGAGAATAAAACGTACGGTTCAAAAATTCAGTACAGACTAACCTCGAAATAAAGCCGACAACTCGCTCAGGAAACTAAAGCATATCTATTAATAATAAACTGTTTTCAGTGAACTGTCTTCCTGTCGTCTGGAGAGAGGTACGATTGGTCTTTGCGAATACGACACGCCGGCTTTTGCATGGTATCGCCCATTTGAAAGCGTTGTCCGGCTTGGCGTTCGTTTCGTTTGCGTTATTATGTAATGTTACGTGCGAATAGCGTGTATATGGCACGCCGGTAAAAGGCTGTTGCACTATTAAAGAAAATTGCCCTCTCGCGGTGGTGAATAGGAAGCGTCATACATTCTTCGATACGGTCATCGATCTGCTATTCGATCTAAGAACGTAAACTCTTCTATGTATAGTACTTTAAAAGTTTTTTTTATATATTAATAATAAAAGAATAGTATAAATTGAAGAGAAGTAGAATATATTTCAAATATATTCTCATAGAATACGAAATATATAATAAAGAAATCATTTCTAAGAAACTTTGAATACTATACTAGGTACTTATTTATTTATTATATATATTTAGGTTAGAAAATTTTTATCTCTTTAAAATTTGTACGAATGCTTCATTTTTAATATTTTTAGATAATTCTTTGATTATTTTGAGTGAATTTTATTTAAATTAACCTAAAATGAGCAATATAAATATATATATATTATTCATCTTAGCTTTTCCTTGCTACTAAGTAAATCATTTTATCTTAATTTTCGTTATCAAAAAGTTCAACTCGGGCATTACTTTGTCTTTTAAATGTCAAAGATAATAATCTATCTTTTAATGATTGCGATGTTTCTCACAGTATTTACTACTTTTATCAATGCAGTAATTAACAATACAAATATATACTTTATTGCTATCGATTTATATTTTTTTTAATTATTCTAAAATGACATTCGATTGTTAATTTGAGTTTTCTGACGTTATAAAAATATAAAATGCATCACGGCAAAGTCATTATCATTGCATCAGTTAACACTCTACGTGTAAGGGGAAGTGGGCGTGAATTAAAATGTTAGACGACACTGAAATATGCACGGGAATTTTTCTGTTATACGACGCAATAATTAAACATTGAGATTTAAAAGAAATTATTTGTTTCATTATTAATTTTTATTATATATTAAATTATATATTAAATTATTATTATTGACATATTTTTAGTCAAATTTTGATTTGTTTAAATACAAAATTGAAGTTTCATATTTCTTAATATTGTAATATATAATCAATTATAAAAAATTTTAAATTACAAAAACAAAACTAAAATATTATTCTTCTATAAATTATTAAAAACAAGACATTCTGTAAAATAATAATAATTCTACAAAAAAAATTCTACAAAAATTCTATAAAATTTAAACTTTAAAATTCTCGGAATGTGTTTCGGAAATATTCAATCCCTTTCTTTTTTTTTTCAAATGGACCATCCAAAGAAAAACAGGAAGGAGAGGATGAAGAAGAGAAAGGAAGAAATAAGAGAGGAAAGAAGGTCCACGACCGGATCTTATAATTACGCTAATTAGGCAGTAACGTGTAAAAAGAGCGGCGCGAGTATTTATCACAAGGTATCGTGGAAGGTATACGGAGGTCGGCAAAGGAGGACGTCGTACGACAGAATACGACAGGAAAGGCTATAATACAATTTTGCCGCAAGCATCAGAAGTAACAGCAGCAGCCACGACGGTAAGCAAGCGAACAGCAACGCCAATGCCGAGAAACAGACAACTCTGACGTCGGTTTCGTTATACGTTCCTCGTATCTGACAGATGTCTAATTTAAAGAAAATTCAAAAGTTGGAATTTTTAAAAGCTGATTCTTAAAAGTTTAGGTATGGAATTTGTTTGTTGAATGATAAATATATTATATTTCAAAACTATTTAATAATTAATAAATAATTAATTGATTTTATTAATTGATTTTATTAATTTTATTAATTGCAATTTAATATAGTTGGGAATTAATATACAACTATAAATCTAATTAAAAATAATTATTTATACATTAGAAATCGAATATCTAGTATGAGATAAAGATGACTAGTTTTTAATTTCTTAAATAAATAATTTGCAAATTTAAACTTTAAAATAAAAACAATGAATAAAACTTTTTAGAAAGATACAGAAAAATTATTTACTTATTAATTATTATTTATTATCAATTATAAATATATATTAATTATCAATTCAACATTGATTTCAGATTAACAATTAGTTATTATATTTACATATATTATATATAAATTAAAAATTTATATTATCTTTAAACATAAATATTGAGGTAAGAATTTTTTTGATTGCTATCTAATATTCAATTCGTATATTATTTTATAATAACTTTATCTCATTTTAGGTCATATTAATTTAACGTACCCGGTCCAGACATCTAAGATTTACGAACAAGCCATATTCGAAGAATCTCATACTCTTTCATAAAAATTAGCTCATCCCTACATAAGATGCGCCAACGCGTTCCCTATGCGCGTGTCTAGCTTAGCAAAGGGTTCATTCAAGCGGAATTATCGTTATCGCTGGTTTCCCGTTCTATTTTTCCGTGGGTGTGTAATCAGCGACCGACAAACCCGGACTGAACGTGTGTGGTTGCTACCCGTCAGAGATTTTTCTCTCATCAGGCCAGAACAGCCCGGGACTGAGCGTTTATGGGTACCTTTGCTGGATGGATTCGTCGGAAGGGGAGGGTCGTGGGATAGAGGGGTTGGGTAGCGGCGGTGGCGGCGACGTGAGGGGGAGAGAGAGAGGAAAGAGAGAGCCTCGGTTGGATTACGGGCCAGTCGAGCCGGAGCGGGGGTGGGGGGAAGGAGGAAGCGGTCGGCGCCTTTGATCTCAGCCGCGGGCGCCGACAAAGCGTTCATCCACTCTCCTACAACGGCGTGCTGTCTCACGAGTAGGAGCGCGACAATGCTCACCAGGCAAAGCATGCGAGAGAGATAATAGATAAAGTGAACCAACCAGTAAGGTAGCATAATACAGAGCAAGAAGGAAGAGAAGCGGAAAGAGAAAGCTTGAGCAACGCCGGACGAATGGTACGCTGCGGCGCGATGGGGGAAGGAGAAAAACATAGAGAGACCGAAGAACACATGGAGAGACTGAGAGAAAGAGAGCTCTTCGATCAGACGGAGAAACGAATGGAAAAAGAGGGACCAAGGGACGAGCAAAGAGAAAAGATAGGGAACGAGAGTGTAAATACGAATGAAAGAGAAAGAAAGAGATAGGAAACAGAGATGGTTCGTTGGAGAAACAGAAAGAGCTAGAGAAACGGAGAGGGAGGATGGAAGGAAAAGAGGAAGGGAGAAAAGATCCGAAGATCCGTTCCACGATCTGGTGCTGTCGCGCTTGCTTTAGCATGGCACTGCCACTCCCTTGCGCCGGCTACACCAGCTTTGCTATTAATAAATAATGCTCCGTGATCCGCATTACAACTAAAGCGATTCGTTCTGCTCTTGGCTCTTTATTCCCAATATCTTCGAACATATGGATATCCGCGAAATCTCTGTTCCTTCCGTATCGTGTCGGATCTTTTTTAGTAGATTTCTGAATGAACCGCTTACCTTCGATACAACAAAGCTTATATATGACTTTGAAGAACAATCATGCCTTCTTGTTAATCTCCTTTATAAGAGACGCGTTAGAGAGCTTTCAATTTAGAGTATTAGAGAAGCAACGATGTGCGAGGCAACGAACATGATTCACGGAAATATGGATGCGTCCATTTGATGGGTCACGAAACTGTTGTTTATAATATTTCATGTTTATGAGCCATGCGATAATAAGAACAATCATCAAAGAATGATATAACGTTAAAAAACAACGTTATGATGATTAAATGTCTATTAGAATATTATTAATATTATTTTTTTATGCAATTGTATTTTCTTTTTTACTTGATTTAAAGTATATTTTGTTTTAACAATACTTTAATATTGTAATATTTTTTGAATTTTATAACTTGAGATATTCAAATATATTACAAAATTTTTTAAAATATTTTTTAAATATTATAAAATTTTAAATTTATTGTTTAGAATTTATTATAAAATATTTTAATAAAATCTAATAACAATCTTAGTTAATTTTCTGTGGTGGTTGTTCGAGCAGAACAGGTCAACCGTAATTTACAGAAATTTTATTCGTGAAAATGTTTTACATACAAAGCTCCGTGTTTTTTTCCTAATATTGATTAAAAAACCGCATATTCCATATGTTTTTAGCCTCCTTTTGAATTACTGCGCTCGTTGCACACACTTTGATTGCACTTAAGCAAATTTCAAGCCCTGGAAATTATACAGGTTTAGCGCAAATAAAAACTGACTCTGATCACCAAACTTACAATATCTTTTTATTATTTGTAAAACGCTAGTTTCTCAAATTCTTCGTGAACTTAAATCACAGGAGACATATAGATTGCACCAACCATCATCAACTTGTCATTTAATTAATTTGATAAAATTATGGAACTTACACAAAAGGAAACGGTATGACAAGTAGAGGGTTCCTCATTATGTTTTATAATTAGTCATACAATTAGATATCAGAAACTTCTTGCAAATGGTTTTTAAGTAGTATAATCGCAAATTGTATAGAATAAATAATTATAAATTGTATAGAATAACTTTTAGAAAAATGAATCTCAAAAGAATCGAGCCATATTCTTGAAACGCGTTGTTGATACATATAATTTTTATTTTCTATCATTTTGCTCCTGGTCAAATAATTTTTTGTGTTTTAGGTACTGAGTAGGCCATATCGTATCTTATACAAATTATGTCATTAATTAAGAAAAAATATAAATCAAATTTGATTTTTTAATTTACTTAATCTCTTGTTAAAATCCCCATTCATTGTCGGTATTAAAAAAAAAAAAAAAATTAAATTATAAAAATAGGTAAAAATTTGAAGTAGAAAATACATATATACATAACATAAATTTATATAAAATTAATCTTTGTAAAAATTAATACTTTAAACTAATAAAATTGTTTTTATCATACTTTGTATAATAATAAATTTATCATAATTTGTATAATAAAAATTCACTTTTCAAATAACAAATATAAAATAAGTTTACACGAAATATTAAATGTCAATTTACTATTTACGAATGTTTCCTAATAGATATTAAATTATGCGACCTCGAAGCAAAAAGGCAGCTTCTGGCAACGCATTTCGAGTATAGCCCGATATTTTCGCATGTGGGCTGTACTTTTTTGATATATAAATATCCATTCTTATAAGAATCATATACTTAGAAATAATCGTACACGATCGCTTTACTTAATCATTTAAATATCTATTTAAATGCGATACGCGTAATATAGTTTATGTATTTATTACATAATTAGAATGCAATCGTGACATTCAGATTAATTAGGGACATATGCTGTAAATTCATTGAAATAGTGCTTAGAAGTCAAGTGAGAGCCAATAATAGATTTCATGTTCAATGTTTTAGGATAGATTTTGTCAGAGGATTATTATTCAAAAGTTGAAAACAATTGATAAACTAAGAATTATTTTTTTTGATTATATAAAATGTACACTTGATATCATTGAATAAAAACATCCTTCTTATTTAAGATTACATAATTATAACTATTAAAAATTCATATTAAAAATTTCAAAATTTGTTTAAAAAAATGAAATTTTTTAAACTTTGTATCTTTAAGTAGTTAGAAGGATATTTTAGATGATAATGTCAAGTATTTTATATATTTTTAAAAATTTGCATAAAATATGAAAATAATTTGTAATGCAAATAAAATGAGGTCCCTCTAAATTATTTATCTGAAACTAGAGATACAATTTTTACATTATTGCAGAAATAAATCGTATCACGAGGTAGTTAAGATCTTATTTAACGTAATACTTTAAACCGGTGTTTACCAAATTTTTAGCTAAAGATCTGATACTTTCATGACAAACTATTTGTACTTTGAATTTTACATATACTTTTATGTAGCAAACGTATCTTTAGCTCTTAAATTTCGAACAACGATTTCTAGTTTTACTTTAGAATTGCAAGGAAGAAAATTAAATTTTTTATATGATAATGACAAAATTTGGGACTTATTTGAATAAACATTTTTCATATATAACAAATTAATACAGACAAATATGATCTTATATACTTTATCGTATATAAAGTGAAAGATGATCTTTTAGTGGTCAATTACCTATATCTATGTTTAAACTTCGATTTTTCAAATTTAATACATATTTTTTAAGTATCCTCAACAAATATCAGCCCGCACGCAAATGTATCATTGCTTTTCGATTCAGTTTCCTTCATATTATATTTTTGTTTTAAATTTGCAAATAGCTCACGAAAATATCGAGAGCTGTATTTATTCGTCATATTGTAATCGATTTCGCTTCTTGAAATAATAAGTGTAGCTTGTCTTGAAAATTTATTATATATTACATTATTTTTCATTGACGTTAATAATGATATTTAATTGTAATTATTTGCACCGTCCTTTGAATTATTTCAATATTATACAACTAATTCCAAGAAGAGTGACATTGCTTTGAAAGCAAAATCGAGTAACAAGATAAGCAAATTTCTCGGTCTTCATTAGAATTTTTTTCTTTACTAAATTTATACATTACGTTTGTGTATATTTTAAATTTATACATTATGTGTGTGTATATTTTAAATACAATATGCAATGGACCAATGATAGGATTGGTATCTTATTCATCTCCCATCTTAAGAATTAAATTCACCTTATTCATTTATTATAATAATTATATTCTATTTTCAATAGAAGTCGATATGCCTAATCATTTAAACGGCATTCTTAAGTTATCTTTAACGTTGTTAAGCTTATGAAATATATGTACATCGTACATGTATTCTATGATTTCTAAAATAAGAAGTAAAAAGTTGTACAATCATTTGTATTGCAACTCAATAAATTGGAATACATTATTAAATGAATAAGATACATTAGCCTTCAAAATTCCAAACGCTCATATAGTTTTGCATATTTTCACAATTTTGATTACCTAATTTTCATATGTACATACATAGATAAAATTATTTAAGTGAAATAACTTTCTCATTTAAATTTGTGCAATGTTCAATGGCCAATGCATTAAATAAGTAAATGCAACTTTGGCAACTGAATTTTCAATGACAAAAAAGTATACAATTTTAATCAATATAATTCGTCTTTTGTCTTTCCAAAAATCAAAGACTTTTTTCTTCACGATAAATAATTATATAAGGTATGTATTATCATTACATTATCGTAATTCATAAAACAAATACATGTCTCGATACCTTTGTTCATTATACATTGTAATAAATTGAATCTCACATAAATTTCTTTTCTCAATATTGACACGAAACTTGTATTCCCAATACATTTCGACACAAAATATAAACTATAAACTACATTAAAATATACGAATTTAGATTTGGTGAAGTGTAAATCATAATCATCTATCTTTCAGTAAATATACACTTTGTCCATAATCTTTGAAAAAATAAAATAATACATAGATAAAGCAAGTTTATACATTTTAATCCAGACTTATCAGAGTAAATAAGTGCTATTTTGTTTGTTTTTTTTTAAGAAAGGAATATAATATGTTTAAGTGGCTAAATTATAATTTGATACCACCATAATTAATATGATCTTTTTTATTTTTTATAACAATGAATTATATTAGCAATTCATTGACATAAATGATTCAAAAATAAACTATAGTTAAAACATTACATCTCCAGCCATAAAGTTTTTTTTTAATAAATCCATAGATTCAACAACAGGACAAGGATTTACAGTTGAGGGCACTTTTTTTCTCTGCCTGTCTTTAATAAAGGCGCTGGACCATTTCATATGCTATTTTTTAAATAGCAAAGATTCAGCGTAATGTACAGGTATTGTACTTCTAAATCTACCGATCCATAACTTGGAGATCGATAACTCACGGATTGTTTTCATTCTCTGGTACTCTATTTTATTTTGTGTTTTTATCTTTTTATAGAGTACATTATAAGCCCCAAATATATATATTTGTACATAGCTATCATATCCAATGGAAAGTGTACATTAAACTCAACTGAATCACGTACAGTTCACTCACAACATCAAAAATAGACTATTGCAAGAGTGCATTAGCATGTGACACCCTGTAGATAGTTATTATTCAACCAAGGTACCATTTCCCATACACATTCCGTGACTTTCTTCTCCTGTAAGAATCTGAAACGTAGACGATATGTACAAATTTTATATGATATCACAATATCACTCTTATAAATCTTTGAGTCTTTTTTTCATTAAATGCGATTTGCCGCATTGTTATATAAATTGTTGATCCCACATTGTTGGACTATAATATAATGCAGCATCTGATAAGATATAAATCTTGAGATCATATATATTACATTATAAACCAATCGCAATTTTTAAAGAGTGTACTACATGTACATATTGCCTACGATACAGATTCTGTTCTAGATGTAATACAGGAAATACAGGTAAATTACGTTAATCTTATGCTCGTCCACGTGGCTTTTTTCGAATTGCTTCTTCGGTCGATACAATACCTGTAGCTGCAGCCATACGCTTTGGACGACCTGCTGTTTTATTACTTTGTTGTGCATTTTGTGCAGATGCTAAAAATTAGATATTTTTAAGAAATTATAATATTTTTAAGAAAAATTATACTATTATAAATTACAAAATTAAAAAAAAAGATGAATATTTTGATGATGCACATTATGATTTAAATAATTTTGAAGATGATTAAAGAGCAATATCTTTCTTAATGAATTAATATGTTAAAATCATACTAAGAAAAATTTCTTACCACGTAGTTTTGTCCTTGATACTCCACTTGTGTTATTATTCTGTTGCTTTGTGCTCTTTTTATTTTCATTTCTTTTAATATCTGTATTATTTTTAGTTACATCTATTGATGTGGTAGATGTAGTAACTGTAGTAGTAGTACTATTAGTAGCAGCAGTAGTTTCACTTCCAGATTTTGTATTTCTATTTAATGCTCTTTCTGCTCTACTAGATCCTTTTGCAACAGACTTTGCAATTGCTAAAGCTTTATTAACTGTTCGTTTTTTAGAACGATTCGATTTAGGTGATTTTTTTCCCGATTCATCTTCAGGAGTGTCATCTTCAGAGAAGCTTTCAGTTCGTTTTGCTTTCTTACGTAAACTTTGTTTTTGTTTATGTAAATTATGACTTTTTCTTCTTTTTAATTGTGATTCATCTTTATAAAGTGAAAGATCAACTGTGGATAAGACATTAAAATTTCAATTTCATAAAATATTTTTATAAAATTTTAATAATATAAATAATAAACAAGTATATCTTTTATATTAATAATTTAATTAAATTTGATATAGAAAATAATATAATAAATTAAACATTATTGAATTATATTAAAAAATTAAAATAAAATAAAAATTCGATATTAGTAGAACACAATAATAAATAGTATATAAAAATACTAACGTCCATCCGGATGTTCTTCTGTTACTCGAGGTTTTTCAGATACACCAGCTTCAACATCAATTGCTCTTTTTAAAATATTTTCTGTACGTAATAATTCTATCTTTGTTAATTGAAATTTATTTTTATCAATTTTGTTTAAATTTAAATTTGTTAAGATGCAATCAAAATCTGAAATTTAAAAAAAAAAAAAATAATAGATTTACATTATTTAAAATAAATATATATTATTTATCATATAATATAAATCAAGTTATTCAAAATTTATTAATTATATTTATAATTACAATTTTCATGAGATTACCTATATAATCGTAAAAATCTGGTGAATATATTTCTCCATTGTTTTTGTCTTGAGAAAGCCAACGTATACGAATTTTTCTGCTAGATTTATATATATTTTGCATTGCTTGACATACATAGAAACTTCCTTCTGCATTTCTCACAGCCAAAAATTCGTTTCTAATAATGAATATCAATAAAAGTTAATGTATATAATAGGATTATTAATTTTTTTATATTTATAATAAAAGTCAATGTAAAATAACTTATTTATTCATAAATAAAAATTTAATAAAGAATCCAAACTTTTTATTATTATTCATCATTATATTATATTATGCATGTTTAAAATATATGAATCATACTTACTTATAGAATACTATAAGTTTATCATCAGAAGCTTTTGATGGTGGTGGTTTATTTAAATTTTTTACAAGCAATGCAATTTCTGGTAATGGACTCTGATAAGGTTGTGTTTGAATTCGATTTCTTTTTGGTTTACTTGCTCCATCTGATGTTGCTGATATTCCTTTTAAATCTTTCAATTCTCTAGATTTTCTCTTATTTGCTTTTGGTGAACCAGTGACCTTTGTTTCAATTTTTGGTGGATTACTTGTTTGTGATAATGCAGAACTATCTGCTATAAGTTTTGTGTTTTGAGTTATGGTTTTTGACTTCTGACTATCAGATTTTACTGACCCATCTTCTGATTTATGTGATGATAATTTTGTTTGTGAAGTTGTATTAATTGGAATTCCATCAGATTCTTTTGAACCATTATTTACAGGAGTCTTTTTTTCTTCAACTTTGTTTTGTAATTGTGGACATAATGCTAAAGTAACATTTATACACTCATAGTTATATAAATATATCTTATGTTTTGTATTTACATGCAATATAATGTTAATGAATTCAACATGTCTTAAGTATAAATAAATAAATAATTAATAAATAATTATTATATTTATTGATATATATAAAAATATTTGTAAAATAATAAAATATGAATTATATAAAATGTGCATTTAATCAAATATTTGATATGAAATTAGTTAAATTAATAATTTAATTAATAAAATTTTATTACTAACCAGGGAAATCTAAATTAATAGATGTCATCTCTTGATCTGTTTGAACTTCTCTTTGTGAATCTTGTGTAGGATTATCTGGACTTAAATTATTATTTCTGTTAGATTCATTTTGTTTTATGGAAACAGATATATTTTGTTCTGTTTCAGTTTTCATAATCTCTACTCCATTAGGGATTAATTTATCCAAGTCTTCCTTTTCAGAATTACTGCTTACATAAGGTGGTGTTTGATATACAGAAGGTCTATGATCTTGTACTAAGCTTAAAGGTTGACTTGATGGATGATTAGGTGGTTGTAATGTAACATAGCTTAATCCAGTTCCTGGTAAAGGCTTCATAGATGCTGGTTCTGATCCTGATACAACTTTTTGTGCCATTGCATTCATTGGAAGAATAGAATGACTTGTAGAAGATGGGGAAGTACCTACTCCAGGTATTGTTGATTTTAAGGCCGACGCACTCATTTTTCACTGATTAAATATGTTTTTCTAAATACTTATAAAAAATCAATATCAATTTAATAAAATCGACTATATATAAATATATATTTAAAATATAAATATATTAAGATATAAATAAACATATACATGCAAATAACTTTTGAAAAATTATTGCTTTATAATGATCTTTTATTTAATAATATGCTAATATTATTCATCAAAATATTAAAGAATATCAAACATAACTTAAAATAACTTAAAATAATGCTCATATTTTAACAATACAAACAATGCTTTTCTTTTCATAGTTTGGTTATTGAAAGCAATGCAATAACAGATAGATAAAATTAAGCAAATTTATATGACAATAATATAAAAAACAAAATTATAAAAAGAAAATATTGTAAAGAAAATATGTATAAAATATAAAGAAAACGAGGGAGAATCTCAAAAAGAATTAAGGAATAGAAGGTGGCTAAAGAGGGAGGGGGTAATTAGAGGAGTAAACATAAACACGAAGGAAATTTTCGTTAGAATTAAATTTTATAAATATTTAGAGAAATAACATAATATTTCCAATTATAAGGATTAACATATAATTACCTTGACGTTATTACGTCTTGAATATGGATATATATTCCTTTGCTAAACTTGCACGGATAGTTGACCACTGCGCGTTAACACACGGTTAACTCATTTTCCCACATACTTTCTTTACCGCGTGAATGTTTTTTCTCAGCTAACATTTCATTCGGTATACGCATAGCATAGTAGATTTATCAAAGATATCTACTTAACTTACCGAATTCTACAAAACAAAACGATAAAGACTTACGCGCTATAGAAAGCCGTGATTTTACCCGCACGAAAAAAACAGGAATGCCAGACGTTAGATGGCGTCGGTTCTTGGACGCCATGTGTGGCGCAAACTTGATTTCATATTCATTCTGATTGGTTCCATAATGATTGTTTAAAATCTCTATTATTCTAATTTCATTAGAATATTAATTATATATAAGTATTTTTATATATTTAAAAAGATTCATTTGTTGGAATAGATTCTTAATAAAAATTTTTTCGATTCTAAAAATAGTGTATTTAGTAATATTAATTTTATATTTTGAAAAAGTAAAAAATTATAAAAATTCATTTTCTTTTTTGATTTATTATAAATAATAATAATAATTATATTTAAATTAAAAACAATTCATAATTTAAAATTTATTGTATAGCTTTTTAATGTATTAAATCATATATGAATATTCAAATCTTTTAATAATAATTTTTTTATTCTATATACTTTACATATTATTCTAAAGAAACTAAAATATATTAAGCATTATTTCTTAATTAATGTTTTAAATTATAATATTTTTGTAGAGAATTATAATAATAAATTAATATTATTTATAATATTAATAAATTAATAAATTATTATAAAATATTAATAAATTAAATTAATTAATATATATAGCATATTAATTAATATATATATTTCATTCGTAATAATTTGAAATATTTTAAAAAAAAATGTTTTAAATTTTTTTAAATAAATAAATAATACAATATAATTTTTAGAATAATTAATAATTATTAGAATTATCATTTTGAAATTAATAAGATTGTAAAAAATATATAATAATTTCTATTTATATTTTTTTTCAATAAATAAGTAATTCAAAAGAGATTCAAAAGAAATTCAAATAACAGTAATTGCTATAAAATATATGATTCATTTCATTATTCTTTACATATTATATGTCTTTCATTTTCATGTCGCAAGATTGAAAATGGCCTTAATTTATAATATACTAAAATAAAAAAATAATAAAATATTGTTATAAATTATTTGTAAATCCAATTAAAATAAAAATATATCTTTACTAATATAAAAATATAATTATAAATTTTGTTATCTTATTTATTTTATAAATAAATTATAATAAATATGGAAAGAAAGAAATTATATCATAAAAGTAAAACATATTTATTACAAGTTTTACATCATTACGATAAAAATTATTTTTATTCTCTTATCTTTCAAATAATTTTGGAATTATTTTACTGTGATTAGAGTTTTGTTTGAAACAATTATGATATTATAGTTTAGTTATATACATCAATACTGTATAAAATTGTATGAAAATATGTCTATAAAATCAGCATGAAGTGCATGAAAATAAGTCCATAAAATCAACACATATCAAAGTATAAATGAACTTTAGACTATTTAGATTTACTAAATAATCAAAATATCAAACAGACCAATCAAATAGTAGTTCGACTATATATAAAAAAGATTGTATAGTTCTGTAAATATTTCAACAGATATTATGAAAAGATAATTATATACTTTTATTTCGTATAATTTATCGATCTGTTTGTTAATTAACAATGGCACGAGCACTTGTAGGTGTAAAAAGAGTTATCGATTATGCAGTTAAGGTAATTAATAATATAAGTATAATATAAAATTTAATAATAATATATGTTAAAAAATATAATTTTAATCATAATAAGTTAAAATAAAAATCTAATTATTACGTAATATATTAATTATCACGATAAAAAATAAGTATATTCTAGATTGAAATAATTTTAAATAATATTTTTCATTTACATTTTATAATATTATTTTATTTTACTTTATATTTTAGATTCGTGTTAAATCAGATAAAACAGGTGTTGTAACAGATGGAGTAAAACATGCAATGAATCCTTTTGATGAAATTGCAATTGAAGAAGCTATACGAATGAAAGAAAAGAAATTAGTACAAGAAATAATTGCAGTTTCATGTGGACCTCCAAAATGTCAAGATGTAATAAGAACTGCCCTTGCAATGGGTGCTGATAAAGGAATTCATGTTGAAATATCTGGACCTGAATATGAAACTTTGCAACCTATTCATGTTTCTAAACTTTTGGCCAAATTAGCTCAAGAAGAGAAAGCAGATTTAATTATTGTTGGAAAACAAGCTATAGATGATGATAGTAATCAAACTGCACAAATGATTGGAGGTATTTTAGATTGGCCAACTGGAACATTTTGTAGTAAAGTAAGTTACAATATTAAATAATATTATTTAAAAATATATTTTAAGCAATATTAAAAACTATTTATTACAATGTATATTCTATATTTTTTTGTGATAGATTGAAAAAAATAATGATGATCTAACTGTTACACGTGAAGTTGATGGAGGTTTAGAGGTTGTTAAAATAAAAATGCCAACAGTTTTAAGTGCTGATCTACGACTTAATGAACCACGATATGCTACATTGCCAAATATTATGAAAGCTAAGAAAAAACCAATTAAAAAAGTAACAGCAAAAGATCTTGGTGTAGATACTACAGCAAGAATTGAAATTTTATCAGTTGAAGAACCACCAGTTAGACAAGCCGGAACTATTGTACCAGATGTTGATACATTAATTGCAAAACTAAAGGAAAGTGGACATGTATAATTATTAATATTGTTATAGAAAAGTATAAACATTTTATAATACATTTATTATATTTTTTACTAAATTTTATTTTATATAAAAAAATTTTTTAAACATTATGAGGTATACTATATATTATACTTTAATAAATTTTTTTCTATAGTAAATAAAATAGTAGATTCCTTCATGACATAACTGATATTTGTAATGAAATAACATTTTATATATTTCTTTGGTAAATAACATTTTCCTACATTGATTTTGTACTTCTATATCTCCATACATTATTTATGCCAACTATTATTTCATAGGTTTATACAATGTATGAAAAAATTTTGTTATTTACTGATTTTCATAATTTCCACTTAAATAGATTTTTTGTAACAATGAATTAAATTATTAAACATAAAAATAATATATTTTAAATATATTTTAAATCTAAATTATATGTGCATTCATATATTTTGTAAAAAATATTAGATTTGATTTCATATTTTTTCATTATTTATGTATACATAATGTATACATAATATGCAAAAATAAATTTAAAAAGTTGAATAAATAATAGATTAATAATTTTTTGAATTTTTACAATTAAAGATAAAAAAAAATTATAATATATCAAATTTTTTAATGTCATGATTTTTTAAATACATTCTCTAAGACTTTGAATGTATTATTAATATTTTTCTATCAAATGTTATAAATCCTATCATAATATCATAATATCATATTACTAAAAACTTTCTAAACATTCAGTACGAAATCTATGAAAGAATATATCTTTTTTTAAAATATCAATTCAAATTTTTTTTTTGAGACACATATTCTAAATTCTTTATAAAGAAGGTAGAATTAAATGTCAATACCCGTATTTATTGCCTTATAAGTATTAATTTTTGTAATTATTGAATAGTTAACTGGCATATTTTATTATATTATAAATAACCCAACCCAGAATATATAATTTTTTAATACATTTTCTCTCTTTTTAATCTATTTTGTATAAATTAAATGTTACAAAAAAATTCATTGTATTTTTACAGTCTTTTATGTTTAAGCAGC
Organism: Apis laboriosa; assembly: GCF_014066325.1. NCBI lineage: Eukaryota > Metazoa > Arthropoda > Insecta > Hymenoptera > Apidae > Apis > Apis laboriosa. The sequence goes on from NW_025220892.1 coordinate 811,856, forward strand.
TTTTGTATAACAAAAGATAAAAAGAGAAAAAAACTGTATTTAAAATATTAATTATTTTTTACAATAATACTTTCCAATCAAATCTAGTATTACTGGTATGGGTTATAGGTGGAAATGGAGGTGGATGAAGTTGCCAACCATCCAATTCTTCACGTGCTGTTAGACATGCTAAATATGGTACTCTCTGTGCTAATCTTGTAACTTCTGAAGCTGGTGGAACTCTTCCACCTGTTAATTGCCTAGTACAAGCTGCTAAAGAAGCAGCATGAGCTACTATTAAAATATTTCCTACAGTATTTTCAATAATTCGTTTGATTAATTCGTAACTTCGTTCATAATACTGAGCTGCATTTTCCTTTAATGGAAGTTCTTTTGCTTTAATAATTGGATCATAATTTTTATCTATGTTAAAACCTGCTTTTGTTAGTTCTTCAGATGTCATCCAAACTGGAACACCATTTGGATACCATGCTAACCATTCTATAAGACCTGGCTCTATTTTCATTGGAATATTCAAGTCTAATCCTTTTAAGATATGAGCCAATGTTTGTATACATCTTAATGATGGAGATGTGAAAACCACATCAATTTTAATACTAGATGATTTCATAGCTTCTCCTACTAAACTTGCTTGCATTTCACCTACAGTTGTCAAAGGGCTATCATTTCGAAAATCTTGTATATTTCTTGATGGTATTTCTTTTGGCATATTTAAATCTCTACGAACATAAGATCCATTTGGTTCAAAACAGTAACGAATCCATGCTCCAAATGTAAAATCTACTCTTTCTCCATGGCGGCATATAAAAATTTGTCTTGAGAAACTTGAAGGTGCTTCAGAAGCCTCTATCTACATATGTAGATAAAAGATTAAAATTGGAATTTTTATACATGAATAAATAATAAATAATTAATATAATTTACTGGTTCATTAGTTGTTGCTACTCCATCAGGGCTGTCTACAGAATCACTTGATAATAATTCTGGTGGTTTACGAGTTAGAGGTATTTCTTCTTTTTCTAAAATTTCACTTTTATTGTCAGTAATTTGTATAGTAGTGTGTAAAGTCCATGAATCTGATTCAGCTGTACGTTTTGTATGATTTAAAGGTAAATGGCCTGAAATACCAGTTAACCAAGAGATACCTTCGACCCAACCATCTGTAGATGCACTACATGCCCCTTCTGGAATATAAATGTAATCTCCTACTCTTAATTCTAATTCATCATGTTCTCTAGGCATATGAGCATGTGTTACTTTATGTACATGTATGTTTTGTAATCTAGGATCTCTAGAATATAATCTTAGTTCCCAATTAGTTGGACAAGTAAGTATTAATTTTTCTACCATTAAACGCAATTGTTGATATAAATTGCTAGGAAACTGATAAGCTAGTGTCAAATGTAAAGATTTTACTTGAGGTTCTGCAGAAATTCCCAAACTTGAAAGTTTGTTTACATAATGAATAGCAACATTTTTCAGCCATTCTACATTTGCTTTTTTAACAAATAAACCCATAAAATTAGGAGAAATATATGTTTCTAATTCAATATTATCTGATAACTCATTTTGGTTAATTACATTTTCAAGAGTATTTACCAACTCTTCAGTAGATTCATCTGGTGCCTATAAATAATATATTTGTATTATTTAGTGATTTTTATTTATATCATATTATTAAGATAATTTCATACTCTAAAAAATGACACAAGTGTAATATGTGGCATATAATTATGAGCTCCATTCCTTATAAGTTCTTTACTTTCAGACCAAAATCTCATTAACTGTTCAGCTAGTTCACCCGTAGGACAAGCATATAAAATATATTGTCTATGAGTATAAGTATCCAAAGTTGGATCTCTAACATGAGCTACTAGCCAATCAGATGCAAGTTGAACACCTCGATGCCCTGTAGCAGCTAATGCTTTCTCTCTATAAACAATACAATATCTATTTGAATTGTTATGACTTATAGTTAGTAAAATATTTTTAATTATATTTTATATAATAATTATACAAAATTTTTATAAAATTATATTTTTTTATTTATTAAAAAAATAATGATAAAAAAATATATAATATATTAATTACAATAATAAATATAAACAATCACAGTAGAACAAACATAGAAAGAAAACAATAGTGATACTTAATATTTGACAGCTGTTTGTTTACACTGAATGCATTATAATCGTTTATAATTGTTTATAGAATAATAAAAAGATATTGACAATCTTTTATAATTGTTGTATAATACTTACGCTCGATGTTTTGGAAAACCTAATTGTAAGAGTGTTTGTAATGGTGTTAAATGTTGTTTTAAAATTTTCGTTGGAGTTGGATTTTTCCGTGGCGGTAACGTCGCCATGACGGTACATTACATCTTACTTACTTGCTACCAACATTGTTAAAAAAAATGCTTTATATTTTTATATCAAATTGAAATATCGATTCGATTTTCAAATATAAATTTTTAAATTTTTAACTATTATGAATAATATTTATATAACAATTTTTATATTTCAGATATTATTTAAAATGTTCTAAAATCTTCCAAAGTTTTATTTGATAAAGTTGCAAAAAAAATTTATTATTAAATCAACATCCTTGAAGATTTTTTAGAAGAATTTGCTTATAACAGGTAAATTGCATTTTTTATTAAATATAAAGAATTATACTTATCTTAATATGTTCCAATTATAGCTATGGTACATAATAAGATAATACAATATAAGAATAACATGATAAATTTAAACTTATATTTTGAATTAATATTCAATAATTGAAAAAAATAATACTACAATTTTTTTATATTTTATTTTTTATATCAATTTATATTTTGATTAATATTAGTAATAGATAAATAATCATTTTATAATGAAATTAAGTAAATATATTTAATAAATTTGCATCAATTATTTAAGAATTAATTAATTTTAAAGAAAAAATAAAAACAAAAAAAAATAAGGAATAAAAATTTTTTATTTATAATTGATATATGAAATTTATTATATATATAAGATTATAATTTGAATAATTATATTTTTTATTTCTTTATATGTAACGCATACTTTATAACAATTTTAAACAATATCATATAATTGATATATTATGTAAACTTAGTAAAAAACAATGATATGTTTATATATATTCATTCATTATAAACATTCTTTTTGTTCTGTATAATATTACAATAGAAAAATATTAAAAAAGATATTAAAATTTATTTGAAGATATTTCGATTTATATTTTTTATAAATTTTTATAAATTTTTATAAATTTTTATCTCTAAATGTTGCAAATTTTTTTATTAATTAATTTTATATTAATAATTCTATTATTTCAATTCCGCTAATTTCAATCTTTGCAATAATATAATATTTTTTAAAAATTGTTTAAATGTATTATATAAAAAAATTTTTTAAATTTAATTTTTTTTTTAAAATATGCTATATATAAAAATTTAATATATAATTTTAATTATAAATGATATTTACAAGCAATTATTTGCGTGTTATTTTTTCTTCTTTTTTTTTTTGAAAATTAATTATTTTTACATTCAAAACATGAAATTTCCAATAATATTCAATAATTCCTTATCATATAATTTATCATATAATATCATATAATTTTATTGTACTGCATTGAATATAAAGAAATTATAAACATTAAACAATGTGAAAAACACTTGTTAAATATAGATAATATAGAAAAACGAAATTTTGTTTAGAAAGCGAATCAAATAATTTTTAAAACGCATTTCTCATGTTCTTTTTTTCATATATTAGTCTATTTTCTTTGGCATTTCGATAAAGTTTCACTATAATTATATGTACACATATTTGAGTCATAACGTTCAGATTATTTTATTTCATTATTATTTTAATATATTTGTTTTAATGATTTAATTCATTATATTTTAATTATAATGAATATTATTTTCATACTTGATCATAAAATTACTTCAATTTTAAGACCTTGCATTTTATGAATTATAATTATCTTAAAATATATTATATGGTGTGATAAAAAGTACACATTTGTGCTATTGTTTGCATACAAATGCAAATTTATTGTTTGATTTTTATTTAGTCTTTTTTCTTTCTTCTTTATTTGAATTTTCTTAGTTAAATTCAATATCATCCGCATTTAAATATATCAATATATATCTTTTATATTATATATTTATGTCTTCAGAGAATTTCTTTAATTTTCGATATTTTAGCATAAATATTTTTTATTATAGAAGAAAATTGTTTATGAGATTTATTGATGCAATTATTGCACGTGGAAGCATGAAGGTTGTAATTTCTATCATGTCATTTCCATTTTGAAATGATATATGAATCATTTTTAAATATAAAAAGAAATATGAACAAAGTTGAAAAAGAATGTTTGGTTGATTCTCACAAAATGACAGAATCAATCTTTCATCGATTAAACTGCATCTATTATTTTGTTATTATATACCATCTAATAAATTTGACATGATATTTATTTATAATAAGATCAAACTTTTTTAAATAATCAGAATATTTTGTATTTTTTTATATCTTTTTTTAGAATCAATGATTTTTTTAATTTATAATTATATATTATATCTTTTTTATTAATAAATTTATATTATATAATAAATAAATAAATTTTTTGAAGAAAGGTATAAAATAAAACGAAATCAAACTTACACTACTTTTAAAATTATTTTAATAATCAATAAGAAAAGAAATGTCTGACTATTTATTACATAATTTGTTTGACTAGGTCAATGTTAAAAAATTTAGAAAAATACAAGATAAAATATATAATATTTCCAAAAAATTTATTTTAAATGCATGATATAAATTAACGATATTTGTTTTTGAATAAAATATGTATGGATTTTGACATAAGAATTTTTCACATCATTCCTCGGATCGTACTATCGTCCATATTGTATATAAGTTTCTTACATACAATAGTCCATACAATATGTTCATTGCTCAAAACAATTTTTAAAATAAATTCAAACAATTAAAAAATATAAAAATATTTTATTTATAATATAAAATTATTTTTAATTAGAAATAAAATTTTTAAACTTTTAAATTCTTTAAATTTGTATTACTTTATTAATTAATTTAATATTTATTGTTTATTTAAAATTTCAATTTAATGATTTTTTTTATCTGTTTTGAACAATGTTACGATATAGAAATTAAATGCTTGTTTCATTGCATATTTCACTGACTAGGTACAATTTTTTGACTAGCACTATAGGAACCAGCGCTAATAAAAAAAAGTTAAAGAAACTCGTAAATACATTAATATTAACTTCGAAAAATTTATTTTGACGATATTAATATTTATAAATCTAATACTAAGGTTCCTTGAATTTTTTCTACGTTCTTGAATTATATAGGAAGGCACTATCAAATAGTGTACGTAAGAAACTCGATATATTTTAAAAAAGTGCATTTTGTTTAATTTGTTTTCATATGAATTATTTTTTTCTTTTTTCAAATATTCTTCAAGAAACAGGTACTTTATTTTATTTTATTTTTATCCAAAAAAAAAAAAAAATATAAGTAAAATTTATTAACACATAAAATAAATCTTTGAAAAAAAATATACAAGCTATTACATACAATTGTTTAAAAGAGAAGAAAAAATTCCTATGGCAATATAGATGATGTTTCTCACGTTTCGATAGTACTGTCCGCACTAAAAAATCGTATTCGTAGGTATATTGTAAAAAAATACAAATTCTTCCCGATTTATCTATCACAAGCTGATAATTTATTTCCATATCGTGTAAAATAGAGATTGTGATTAAAAATACTGTTAAATCAACCTGGCTGATAATAATGCGTGCTTATTACTAATTTACGGTTAATTATTAATCATCATAATCGTATAAACAAACAATTACGATTGCCAACATTATCACTGACCAATTGAACAATTTTGTTAATTATCCGATTATATCGATTTCGAAATATGTGAGTAGCTATTATTATTACCATGTCTACATTGTATATATAATTACAAAGAATTCAAGAAATTTCTATATAATTTGCAGTATCACCACGAACACATTGTTATTATTCTTTATTATCCGAATAAAAGTTAATAAATAAAACATTTTCGGTCAAATTTAACGTGCAATCGGAATAAACCAATTAGTTAATCGCACTTTCGTGTTAAAAAATATATCTAATAGTTTTTCTCCCCTATAGAGTCCAAAAAAACGATAACGCCAGCTTATAGATTATATTTTAAAAGCACCCTGTACGATTGAGAAGTCATCGTCGTCCCACGAATCGTCGATCTTCGATACCTTTTCTACCTTTCATATTTTATAAACAATTATCGAACAATTTGAACTTTCGTTTTTTTAGGATAAACATAGTGAACAAATTGTCGCAATCGAACAATGAATTCCATAACCGTTTCATAACGATCCATCATTAGATCATTCTACAAGTAATTTCGTTTTAGAATTCCAGTTTCTGAATAAAATAATGATATGCTTATTTTTATAATATATACGTAACGTATTTCTTGTTTTCAAGTCATTTTTCCAATTCTTTTTTTTTAAAAAAATAGATATTTTTTTATAGTAATAAATATTTATTATGTTATCGAAAAGAATTTCTTCACCAATTTGTTAATATCAATTATCTCTTTTATTCAAATTTATTGTTCTTTTGTTTGTAATCGTGAGATTTTATCTCTGAGAAATTTGTATCAAATGATTTTTTTATGATCGAAACTGGAGTTCATAACGATGATCATGTATCGAATTGTTCAATACATTTCGAAGAATACAAAATTCGGATCGTTGATGCGCATATAAAATATATCACCGCAAAAATTTTTCGATCTTTTATCATTGCTTTAATTTATTTTCATATTACTATCGTTCAATTTAACAATTGTGCGCTCATAATACGACTCATTCGCCAATCTCTAAACGACTCTACATTTTATGTATACGTTTAACGTTGAAAAAATATCGATCCCTTTCACGAATCTCCTTATTAACAATTAACGAAACATTGAATATCTCGAAAAAGGGTGAATTCTACTGAGGAAAGTACAAACAGTTATTTCGTGGAACAATTATCGGACAGAACGTTCGACTAGTATTGCACCAGTATCGATTAAATGCCGGCCAAACGAAGCCCAGCATTAATGAAAAATATATATATCAATTCACATTGATTATTATTTCATACCACAACCTATCTCGAATTAATTTTAATTTATATCATAGATATAAAATCGTACGTAGGAAAAAATCCACAAAATTCCCACCTTTGCACTCGATTAATAGCAGTATTTTTCTATGATTTTCTGATATACAATTGATAACTTTTAAAAAAATAAGAAACTCATAATAAAAATGAGCAATTTTAATCATGAATACGATCACAATTCTTCTGATCTTATTAGATACGATTATCTACGGATAATATTCATGTAAATATTATATTCTTCTCTAGAAGAAAATAAAGATTGTTTTTTAATTTTCGTTATAATATCCTTCAACATCATCAAAGATCTGAAGAATGATGGCAAGCTTCTTCGCGTCGAAACGTATTGCCGTCGGTTATCGCGAGTGCAAAAGAGGATGTCGATAAAATTCGCGATTTTTTAATAAAATCGTACGATAATAAACAAATATTAGCAATAAGAATATCGGTAATATTGCAAAAAATTCATGGTTGCAAAAGCGTTGAAACAATGAATATGATAAATATATATAAAGAAGATAAATGATATAAAAGTTTCAATTTTTGTATATAATTTTATACAAGAGTCATTTTTTTCTGAAAATACAAAAAGTATTGAAAAGGCAATTTCAAGATTCATTTTGTATCAATAAATTTCTAAACTGATAGCAAGACTTGTTTAATTAACGTTTTATCAATATTTTTATTTAATATAAATCAACGCTTTTAGATTTCTATTTTTTAAATTTAAATATTTGCATTTTCACACACAAAGTTGAACAATATTATCACAATATTACCGTAAATAAAATTTTTATTTTTTTTTAAAATGACAACAAATTAATTCATGCGTATCTGATCAAAGATCAAATTATTTATTTATTATCTCACTAAAAAAAAAAAAAAAAAAAAAACATTAACTCATGTAATTATATCCACAGAATGCATAACAATCGTGTCCAATAGAAATTTTTCGCCAACATGATAAATAACTTCTTCGAGGGGTCAAATGACACGCAATGATCCGCGAAGAAATAAGCTACAGTGCTAATAAAATTCCCGTTGGACACGGTTCACACCCAGAAAGAAATTCTAAGCAATATGAAATATTGTATATAAACCCTCGCCTCAAGTTTTTAATTTAAACGCAACAACGTTCGTATCAAAAGTTCGATGGGCTCGTTTGCCATCCTTTGTTGAGCATCGAATTTGGCAGCCATAATTCCAGCATATACCAACCACCATATACCAATCACCATATACCAACCACATGCAGGTCGAACATTCGTCGAGCATCGTGTGATCTCCTTGTGTGAACGCGAACGCTTCTTCGACCGCGGCCTCGATCGTCGGATCGATCGATCCGAATCGAGAACCGAAACGTGCATCTCTCGAGAGCACGATTCAAGATTTTCGAGTTCTCTCACACAATACACGTCCTCGCTTCGGTGAAGCGAAACGATGGATTGGAAAAAAGATGGCCCGTCCAATCTCGTCGGGTCAAGCCTTTTAGTTGCGTCGGCGAGCAACAGGTATCGAGGAGGGTTTTTCTTAATCGAGGCTCGATCCACGATATATCACTCACGATCTTTGCTCAGATCCGATGGCAGCTCGCAGTTGGACGACGCAGTTGCCGTTGTCGTGGTCGTCGGTGATCGAGGCGACGGCGATAGATTCATCCTGGAAGTGACCGGAAGCGACAATCCGGCGGCGCTCATCGCGACGTTCAACGGTATCGTGATGAACGGCTGTTGATTACTCTGCGCCGTGTTAACCGGGGCTACCGTGCCTGTGAAACAATGCCAAAAAACCTCGGAAAAGAGGAAAAGAGGACAGGGCACGTCTTTTCGGGGAACGTCTCGTCGAACGAGCGCAACCACCCTCGAGAACGGGGTCGGTTTTGTCGGTTTCCATCTGGATTTCGTTCGGCTATCGTAAGGATGGCTTGAAGATATGTGTTTTATTATTATTATTATTATTGTTATTTTTTTGAGGGGAGAAAGAGAGAGAGAGAGAAAGAGAGAGAGTGCGATTCCAGGGGATGATCATGGTTTCTCACCTCCTTCTTGAGATATTTGCACCGGCTGGCCATTTTGACCGATACCGAGTAGAACCCCTGGACTTGGCGAGTAAATCACTGTCTGTGGCATCTGGTACATTATACCTACACAGAATCACGATTGTTTTTCTTGGATTATCGAATTTTTCTAGATTTATTGTGCATGATTTTTATACTTGTATTATTAAAAAGTTAAAGTGGTTACAAAAAGAATCATGTTATTAATTTTGAGATCATACATATATATATATATATTTCCTTTTAAAATAAAAGGAAATTGAAGTTAGATGGTACGTCGGATTCATCGGGCATGGCCGTCTGCTTTTTGGGTTTCTTTCACTACTTAAATCGATCCGTAGGAGGAAACCATCGCTAAAAATATACATTTACGCGATCGACACGACACGAAAGACGGAATAAACCAACATTTAATATAAAACAAAGATAGAAATAATAGAGAAACTTTTCCAAACCTAAAGGTAAGTATCTTTCTTACGAATCTCTTGAAATCGTTACTTTTTTCCCAATTAACCAAACAATTGTCTTGTCGACAGGGGGAAACAAAAAGAAATCGGCCAATGGAAGAAAAATTTCTTTCGAAGAAGCTGCCAGAAGAGAAGCAAAGAAAAAAAAAAAACAAAGAACTCTCAAGAGGAATCGATCGAAACTCGATCATCGAGGGGGTAAAAGATCGGTCGGCGAGGCGGAGATATCAACGCGTGGCGGCGGGTTATCAAAATTCCGGGCGGGGGGGATGTCGGGCGGGGAACAATGGGAAGGCGAAAAGAAAAAGAAGGAAAAAAAAAAAAAAAAAAACATACGTCATGCTGGCGATCGGTAAGTCGGATGGCATCCACTCCATATATTAGCATCGATATTTATGTGTACACCTGCATCGAAGCGCGGCTTTCGACCGGATCTTACTTCCCAGTTAGGCAGCGCGTCGTTGTCTTAGTTTGGTCATCGCGGCCCGTACAACTCCTTATGTACTCCCCTACACGGATAACCTCGTCATCGCTCGCACACTTTTCGCATTTTAAGTGTCCTCTTTCCTTTATCTTCTCCCTCTCTTTCCCTTCCCTCAATCCCCCCCTCCTCCCCCGCGCTCTCGCTCGCTCGCACGCGCTCGTACGCATCATATATACCACACGGTTTACCTCTCTGATACCATTCTCTCGTTCACTTCAACCGTTTCTCTCCTCTCCTCCCCCCATACACACGCTACTTCTCCTACTCGCTCTCTTTCTCTATCTATATATGTATATATATATATATATATATATATATATCCCCTTCTCTGTTATGCCGACCTACCTGACTGATTGGATTGCGCGTTTACCTCTGCCTCGAAACTGCCTCTACGGTCTCTCTAACGATTTTCCACGCCACGGCTTTTACCGGTTGCTACTTAGTCCGCGCGATCGCGACTCCTTTGCTACGCCCACGGGGAAATTCGTTAATTACTCGGCCACGTATGCGCAGCTGTACGATTGTCTTTCGCATAGCGATCGGATACGGGACGAGAATCGTCGCGGACGGACAGGTGAAATTGTCCTAGCACGACCAGTTTGAAAGGGAGGAAACCGTGACGGCATTGGGAATCATCGACGAGTTATCGTATTACTTGGAAGCAACGGGCGCGCGACTTTACTCGATCGTTCTTTCGTTAATAAAAAAATTTTTATTTTAACCACGATTGATCATGGTAGTAATATCGTGTTTCGTGCAAATTGTCTTTAACCCTTTCTGAAAATCTATTTGACAAGAAGAGTTTGACGGGTATAGGAGATTGTTTTTTTTTTTTTTTTTTTTTTTGATATAGTATAAACTTACCCGAGTGATTTTTCGAGAGATCCTTCGACACGGGAGAATCGCCATCACTGGTGTCTCCGTCGCTTTCATTCGCGCACACGTCCGACCTGGGTGAAGTGCCGTCTTCCTGGAACAGTGAAACGAAATTTGTCAATATGAAAAGTGCCATCCATTCGATCGAAGAGAAAATTATTTTCTATTTCTTCTGTTTACGCGTCATATAAAATAATTGTTAATTGTATTTATCTATTTATAGTAATGTGTACAATAATATTACAGACGCAGAAAGTAGCGAATAAGATGCAAGTTTCAAATCATCCGCCAATTACCCAGCGCAATCACTACGTGCTACGTGATAACTTTATTTCAATTGAAAAGAAAGGGAAAAAAAGAAAATGATGGAAGCCTGTATAAATCATATTTTAATTTTGTTTGCATACATTAAATTTCTCAGGAACGTATCGCCCTGCTACTAGAATTTATGAATCATCGTTACAAGCCTCCCGCCTCGTTCTTACAAACGACTAGAACTCTTTCGATCTACATTAATCGACATCAAAAAAAAAAAAAAAAAAAAAAGAAAAGAATCGATCGAAACCTCCTCATCCTCCTCCTTATCTCTCATTTGTAACTGACAAATCCTAACTCATCAAAGAAAATTTTACAACGTATCGTAACGAAAACGATACGTACACTGTGTCGTATCGGAATAACGTACGATCTGTATCGTAAATTCCGGGCGCAATTCCGAATGCAATTCCCGATGCCTAACGAGCGATGCGGCGACAAGCAGAAAACAAGCCCGAGAAGATGGTATTGAGCATCGCCGGTTACCGATTCGTAGCCTGTAAATCGTAGGATAACGCCTCGGTAATAATATCGGCGAGCCAATCAAACGTGCAACTAACCAATCAATCAACGGTAGCCTACCAACCAGCCTAAGCAGCGAAAACAACAACCAACGAACCAACTTACCTACCTACCTACCTAGCAGGGAGAGATGCGCGAGCTTGTTCGCGCGCCTTATATGGCCATCCGCGCGGTCTGAACTCGTACCGCGCTTCCACGGCAGATTCTCACAAATTTACGCAGGACTACGGTTTCCCCGGGTGACTTTCTCTCCCCTGGCCTACCGCCACCACCGGCTGCTGGCTATAAGCTTTTTTTCCACGTCCTTCCATACCCCACTTGTGCCGGGGGACCGAACTTAGGCATGTTTTATATACATGCATGCATCAGCGGAATCGTTGGATATACATGCGCGTCGTATACACGTGTCGACCGCCGGTCGAGAGAAAGCAAATCGAGCGTATGTAAGAAGCCGCTTGTTGTTGCGCCACAGAATTAGGAAGTGCTCGTCTTTCGACCGGTGGGAAAACGATAGATTTGGCCATTCGGAATATGGAATATGGAGGAAACTTGTTTCGCGTATTTTGCAATATACGAACAGGAATTCGTTTGTTTTTGTTTAATTGCTTGGTTGGATTTTGATTGATTTCGATCACGCGTTGGAACAAGTGGATCGACTCCTGATAGAGTCGGACAAAATGGAGTTTTATTGTTAATTAATATAGTTGATCGTGTGTGAATGATCGAAGAGTCGGTGAACTTCGAGTTCTCGGAAAAATGGAGTTCTATTATAATGAGAGGAATCGAAGTTTTTATCGGTGGTTTCGTCATAGAACTTACTGCTAATCAGATGAATTTCTTTTTGGCTAATCGCGAGCCAATGATTATGAGGAGGTAGTCATGAACTTACATGGTAGAATATATCTTTTGTAAAAAAAAATATATATATATATATATAATAGTCGTATTCTCCCTTTGAACGTATTAAATAATTTGAACGATCAGATAATAGCGATGTTTAAATTGAAAGACATAAAATTCCAAAAATAGTTGGAGATTGTCAATTAAATTACTTCGCTTTCGAATCGGTAAGTGATCGAGGAATTCGATCACGTCCGATGTTTTATAAAAGAAAACCGAACACGAAAGAAATAGAGGTTTCCGAGAAACGTGCGATCGAAAAAATGAAACGTCCTTTAGCCTCGGAAGAATAAAGAGCAAGGAAAGGGATCTCCGGCGCACTGTAAGGGTTCAACATTCCAAAAATAGTTGAAACCAAGTCAATTAATTAGACTGCTCTACTTTCGAACCAGTCATTCACCAAAGACTTCAATTATATATCCGTGTGCTGAAAGATATATCCTTCACCACTTGCAATTAACGAAATGCGATTCCAAAACATACGATGATATTTCAATAAAATATTCTGGAAAAAAATCTGAAATCTCTTTACAATTTTAGATTCGATGAAATTCCAAAATTAGCCTAAATCCAATCCAATCATCGATCAAATACTTCAACCGTATCACGCCAACGCACGTTATCCTTTTAATTAACTCCAAAACCAATATATATATATATATATATATATATATAAAAGTCGAAACTAGAACTTCGAAAGATCGCTTCGATAAACTATACCTTTCACCCATGGTAACACGGAAATTATTTGCTCAGCTTCATGCGGTGGTATTGCATTACATATCTTTGATCAACTCGCAAGCTCTCGAATCTCGAAGGCCGGTCACCACGGTGGTTTCCATGAAGGATTTCCGAAAGCCATACGGAGGAGAGGGCTGGTCTCGCGACCCCTTGTCCGCGTGCAGCGAGCCGTTCTGTCGGCGATCACTTCCGAGTCGTATTTGTACCCCCCATTACCACGGGTGTGTATAGAAGGCGCGACAAAAACCGGCATTCCTGATTCTTAAGTTGGACTCTATATAAGTATCTGCCATCGCGAACATTGCCTGTATATGGCGACAACCAGCCTTTGACAAAGGTGACCGTATATGGTATTCTGCTTCCACCTTCCATACCTTCTCTCTTTCTCTCTTTCTCTTTCTTTTTCTCCCTCTTTCTCTCTCTTCCCCCGCCTTCTTTCTCTCTTCCCTTCCCTACGATTTCCTCCCCACCTGTTTACCGCCCTTCTCTCTTTCGCCCTGCCAGCCACCCAGTCGCCGTTGTTCTTCGCCGTTTTCCTCCGAGTGGCCGCGATTCCACCAGGGTGCCCTCTTAGCGAAATGCATCATAATCGTTAAGTCGTTAGATCGTAAATCGTGGCCTGAACGAACCCCCTCCGTACGATACCACCGTGAAGGGAGATTTCAATTGCTTTTCTTTTCATTATTTTTATTAATGGTGGATTTGAAATTTTGTGGCGGCTCTTTTTTCGTAGATGTATATATATGTGGGGTGTTTGATGATGCATCCTAGAGATACTTATCTTAAGTTGAGGTTTTCTTCTTGATTTTATTTGTTGCTTTATTATTTTTTTTTTTTTATTCACCTTTGTTCTTTTAAGCTTGGAGAAATGTAGTTTTTTTTTTTTAACTCTTTCAGATTTATTCTATACATATTTAAGGATGTTTATTTTAATTTTATTCGTATATAAACATTCGAAGAAGAAGCGAAGAAATTCGTGTCAATCAAAGATGAAATGGCATTTTGCAAGGGAGTTAAGTTTCACGGAATAAGAATCACGTTTGATTGATTTATGTCTGAAAGAATTAAAACGATGCATAGTAAAAAGTTCAAGACGTGTTGCTTTTGAAAAAAAAAGAATCTTTAAATTTGTAAATGAATTCCGCGAATATCGAGATGCAAACCTACCTTGTAAGTTATGCTGAAAGGATGAATGGCAAAATGGAATGCTGTTGATCGGAGTCTTATTTTCAAGCAGATCGGAATATTTTTTTTTTTTTTTTTACAATAGTGATCGCAGCGTTAATGGAATTATTATTTAATCTCGTATAATCGAACGCAGCTCGTGGTTTTTTTAATCCTTAACATAATTATTCTTTTTTTTTTTTTTTTTTGATTATTTATCGCATTAACGAACAACCATTGCACCAATGTTTTGTGAACATTTTTATCAATTACAGTAATGGTAATTCACGTTAATTTCTTTAGAGAGAGAAAAAAAATCATCTTAATTAAAAAGTAACAGTTCTTTATCTATTTTCGAACAATACTACCGCCGTTTCCACGTTATTATTTACAAAACAATGAAGAATTTTTTTCAACCACATTAGACAACAATTCAGTTAAATCTAGCTAATTTTATACTAATCGCGAGAAGTACGCTCACGCATATAGACGAAAAGTAAAAAATCATGTCTCACCAATAAGTCAACAACAAAATTCAAAATATTATAATTAGCAGGAAGAAACAAATTTTTAAAATTTTTCTCCTCTTTTCGATAACAATATCATCAACCGCAAGAGAGACCGAGTTAAAAGTTCTTCGATCGTACTGTTTTAATACCTTCCTCGATGGAGGCCAGTTTCTTTCTAATCATCTCAACGCAACTAGTTTAGCGTTTCATGCGAAACTATTACCCAATCGCACAAATTCCTTTCTTTTTAGTTTTATTACATTTCTTCATCATCGTCGTTATCAACACAGTGATGTATAGTATTATATATTGGATATAATATAAAAGGTACGAATTTGATCAATCGAAGAGAAAAATCTGGTATTTCTGTCAAAAAACAGGTGGTTTTTTTTTTTTTTTTTTTATTATTATACCTACCTGTCTTTCGCGAACAACTGGCACCCCCCGTGCCCAATTATTGTTGGCGTTCGTATGTTATTCGTGTGTATGCGTGTACATCGGCTAACTGTATCGTTCGACGAAACATTTTGTCATCTTGGGACCGTAATTATCATTAATCGAAACAATATAATACGTACGTGTAATATAAATATTATCACAGTATTTTACAGTATACTATTTACACATATGTGATACATAAAACTAAAAAGGCACGCCAGCCCGTACATTCGTGATTACCGTGTGTAATTCAGGATAATATCATAATCGTAAAATTAATTATATTATATATTATTTGTACTTTGTGCGTCGACGAGAGAGACCACGGATAAAATTACATTCTTTTTCTTTTTTTTTTTTTTTTTCTTTCCATCGGATATTTTTCTTATCAATTTTTTTCTTTTTTCTTCTTTTCTTTTTTCCCCCTTCAATCTCCCTTAATTTTACTCTCGCGTGATTTTTCGTATATTTCGTCTCGTTTTTATATCTTTCATCCACGTAACATTTCCATCTATTTATTTTTCTATCTATTCTTTAAATATATATTTATATATATTTATATATAATATTATATATAATATTTATATATATANAAAAAAAAAAAATAGAAAAAAAAGAAGAGAAAACAACACACAACACATACACACGTAAGCATGCATAATGTGTGAAAATGGACGAGAATCGAGGTTTTTTCTCTACTTGATGAAGAAACGAGAAAGGGGACGGGGGAGGGCAGGTGGGATTCGCCTGGGAATTTAAATTAAAAAGATATTTTAAATACTAGCTACTTAATCTACGAAAGAGAGGAAAAAAAAAAAAAACAAACAAACAAACAAATACTACACATGCCACTTTCAGTACAAACACATTACGGAACAATGTACGATGCACACAATAGTATGTATATATATACACGTATATATACGATGTATATATATATATACATATATATATATATATATATGTATATTCAATGCGCAATAATGCCAAGCGTGCACCGCCGGGTCTACTGGCTCGGACTCGCACCCACGTACTACGATTTCTCGCGTTTCTTCGTTGGCCTTTCTTTTTTTTTTTTTTTCTTTTTTATTTATTGTTTTCTTTTTCGTTCACCAGGAAAAGGCGAAACGCCTCGACCTGAACGACATGAGTATTTTAAAAAAATTGGACGCCACTCCTCGATAAGGATCTTTGATGGGAAGAAAAGAAAAAAAGGGAATGAGTGTATGTATGCGCATGGACGAATTTGATATTTCCTTGATTCCGGCCTCGCCAATCCCACGAACTAGGTACGTTAGGTTTTGTTACATTACATGTAAAGAAGTATACACGAGCGATTTGGAACTGAAGGAAACCAGGTGAAACGTTTAATTGGATCGCTTTCTCGAATGATCGTTTTTTCTGAAAATTGGTGAGGGGGGTGGGGAAGGTTCGGGGGCTCGTAAAGAAAACGCCACCCTTCAGTTTCAATCGTGAGATCTACGCAACTTCGTGATTTTATTAACGGATACAGGTAATTGCAGATTAGAGAAAAATCATTAAATAAAGATTAAATTTCTTTTCTTCTGGAAAATCGACAAGAATTGCTGCTTTCGTTATCTGAATCTTTTCGTATCGAATAAATAAAATAACTCGTGATACGTTTCGATTTTTGATTTTCTTATTCTTTAATTACTTTGAAGACAACTCGTAAATACGAAAGATCGAAATTTATTTATTTATTTATTTTTTTGATTTTTCGAACACGGTTTGCCACAGTTCCATTTGAATCTTGTTGGCTCGGCGACTATAGATCGAACTTACAACGTATTTACAGATCTTTAAATAAATTAAGAGAGATATCATCGTAATAAACTAATTATAAATACGATTTAAGTAAAGAAGAAAACGGGACAGATACGAAGACAGAATATACATATATGTATAAAATACACGGCTCCTCGAGTAATTCATCACATGAGTTATTATCCTAAATGCACGATTAAAAATCTGCCTCTCTTTTTCTCGTTCTTCGATAAACGATAAGTTCCTGTAGATACGTGTCTTCTTGTGAGTTTCGTTCGTTTCGCGAAGATGTACGACTTGAACGAGTACGTACCGTAGAAAAGTCTTTGGACTTCGATTAACGTATAGATCTAGCCATTAAATTCTTCTAGTTTTCTGAATTTCCTAATATATTTTTTTTTTTTTAATTATCCTCGTTTTCATACCACGAGCAATAAAATAAAATAAGAAATACGATTGCGATTAAAAGTTATGATACGTTTCTAGCATTTAAAACATCTTTTCCAAATTTCTTTTTTTTTTTTTATATGTAAAGTTTGCAATTATCAACATTGGAACTACTAATTTTTAATATACTTATAAATGATTATATAATTAAATATGATACCATGAAAATAAATTAATTTCGTTAAAAGCATCTACATTATTTATTTGAATCCATCGAGGAACAAATAATTCGTATAATTGGAGTTTATATGACAAAAATTATCCAAATATCTATTATTTCTCGTTCAAATAATAAAAGTTCCCATTAAATTCGATCAATCTGATTGAAATTAATTAAAGTTTCTTTCTAATAAATAATGTTTAGATAAATGAAGTTCCATTGGTAATTTTAAAAAATGACGAAAAAAAAATTCGTGCTGTACATATCTTAATCTGTTATTAATTACAAACTAAATTCTTAAACAATATATAATATTATAAATTTTACGATTTCAATTGTTCCTTCAATTATCAAAAGCTAGGATGTTCGATCATTTTTAGGACGATCGAACGGTTAAAAGAGAGAGAGAGAAAAAAAAATATATATATCCATCGATCATCTTCTCGCCAATGTTCACCAGGATAGAACATTGTGGACGTAAATCTCGTATACATTTATATAGTACGCGTCGACTGGACTAGATTTATACGTTGGAAACGGAGCACCGTACGTTTTCTTGCGCTCCAATCGGTTTTCATTGAAAACATCATCACACGCCTCGGCTAACCACGAGCGTCGCTTGATCACGATCAATTCCCAAGATTACATTGCCGTCGAATTTTTCTATCGTCAAAGAGGAAAAAAAAAAAAAAAAGAAAGAAAAAAAAAATAATAAAAACCGCTCCCTGAGCCTATTCGCATTTATTAATATCGTGGAATAACGAAAGTAATAATTGAAATAATCGTTCTTAGCATATTAAGTACCAAAAACCTGCTATGTTAAGTACTGCTCGATCCTATCCTGAGGATGACAGGTGTCCGTAGAAACGTTCTACTCGCGATACCAAGTCGAAAGAAGAGTTAATTGCTTGAAACTCTTCCCAACGAGCCAGCCGTGGCAAAACATCGTTCTGATTGTCGTTAACAACTGTACTAGGATCTCCGAGTGTGCTTACGCGCGCGCACGTTTACCATAAGTAGCCTCGATTTTACCTCGTCGACTGATTTGGTTAAATCTTTTTAGTGCACCTGGCACGCAATTATGCGAGCTATTTTCTCGCTGTTAGCATTCTCCACACGGTCGTTTCATAAGCCTTCGACGTATCGACGTATCCGTGAAGTTGATTTGTCGACGAGAACGATATCGATAAATTAATTCAGATACGGCAGGGAATTATGCAAATGGCTTTATAATAAGCGACGTATCAAGTTTGTATGTTGGAAATGGACGATTCCATTAGAATGACGCGATAATTTATTTGAATGAAAAAAAGATTTATGAAACGACCACCGATATAAATATGTTAAATTTTACAACAATTTTCTCGATGTTAGATGAAAATAATTAACAATTTTAATCGGTATTAAATTAAATATACTATATCGTATAAAAAATGAAATTTTTCAATGATGCATAATCGAACGTTGAACATTGTTACAAACGGAGGAACGTTCCCATTTCTAATTTATAATCATGTTAAGCATTAAGAAATGTCCAGCACATTGAGCCCTAGGATTGTAGCGAATATCGTATCGCGATGCTACTATCCTCCCTACGTACGCACGTACAAAAAGAAAATATAACCGTACTTTCATTGACACCGGATGTGATGCGCGCCTCATCGAGAATTTCGATATTCATCGTCCGGAAAAGAAAGTCGGATGTCGTCCGGAACTTCCTCCGCCGCACTGATTCGTTATTCAGCTTGCACGCGACACACGATTTTACGCCGACTGTACGACACGTTCCCGATAACGAGGCATCAAAGTATCGTAAATACTTCGTAATGATAATGCGCCTAATTCTTCGAAACTTGCCTTGGGAATGATCACCACCAAAGAAGAAGAAAAAAAAAAAAAAAAAATTTAACACGTTCCCACACAACTAACTGAACGCGGCGGCATTCGCGCCATGGACGGAATTGCACCGACGCCAAGGCGTCTGTTCGAGGAGCCCTTCGACGGTGTGAAAAATAACCAGGAAACAGAAGAGAAGCTTCGGAAACCTAGCACTCATTCTTACGAAG
Source organism: Apis laboriosa (assembly GCF_014066325.1). NCBI lineage: Eukaryota > Metazoa > Arthropoda > Insecta > Hymenoptera > Apidae > Apis > Apis laboriosa. The sequence continues at coordinate 832,021 of NW_025220892.1, forward strand.
TTGAAACAAAAATGGTCGAAAGAAAAACCGTACCATAGTTGTACTCTTTCCACCGGTTTCTGCTTCTTGCTAATGAAATCGCTAGAACAATTAAGTTCCCCTATGGAGCCCTGCGTGAAACTCTATCCTACGAAACCGTAAGAGCCGTCTACACGGGAAAGAATGAGTAATCTTCAACGTGTATATATTTAAAACACGTTCAATGTACAACAGTATCCTTATCCAAAATCTACCTATTTCGAAGAGTCACCCGCGTATCGCAAGAACACGTATCGGCCGTGAAGATTCGTTCGTAAGACGGGAGTCAAACTGTCGGAGCCAATCGTCGACAGTGAACGAGGGTCCCGATAAGGATACGCGGATAATTGCAGTTACGTCGCCGTCACGAAGCCGGCGACGGTAACTGTTCTCCAGCTTTCCGCGGACACCGACTCTTATCGAGCAACATCTCCTCTCGGCTCCTCATCACCTATAATATCCACGGATACGTTAGACCTCGCGTTCCGACGCTTTCCTTTGCCGTTTCTCTTTCTTTCTTATCTTCTTCTCTCCAATATTCCAATATTCCAATTCGAGAGTCATCGATCAGATGAAAACGATCAGAAGAATATACGATTGGTGTTGACGCATGCAACGGATGAGTCGGATACGCGAGCACGGTCGGAGGACGAGCGAGCGCAGGTTCAAGGGGGATAGTACTACCGTTGAGGATGCGAGTGCGACATGTGAGGATGGTAGGCGGCGTGATGGGGTGGCAGAGGCGAGGGACAGGATTGTTGATAGGGGCCACCGGCTAACATGGGCCCAGGACTGGAACAGGGTACCAGGTGCGAGCTCGGCGAGCCCGCGTGTGCATGCGCAATCAGGTGCGCGTGCTGCGCGTGCGAGGGTGGCGCGTGCTGCGAACCCGGCGGCGGTGGCGGCGGCGGGGGTGGCGGATGGCCAGGAGGACCTCCGGTCGGCCCGCCACCAGGATATCCGCCGTGCAGCGAGCCACCGTGCGGCGAGCCATACACCAGTTGCCTTACTTTCTGCTCGTCGTCCGCTATGTTGTAGGTCAATTCTGTCTCCTCAAACCCGGTCGCGGACATCCTCTGGTCACCGGAGGAACCGGAGGCGGGCGGGTCCGGGCTGTTCAGGCAAGTCTGGATCAACGCTTTCCCGGCTTCGCTCGTTATCATCGGCTGCAGTTTTCGTGTCGCGAATGTGTACACATGACCGGTCTCGCTTGCTACGAGGAGCATCACTTGTGTACCTGTCAATGTCGACAGCTCGTACGCCTGCAATCAAAGATAACGATTAATTAGGGATGTCTCGGGATTTTTCTCGACTCGACTATATTTCAATCGAGTATTAACGATATTTTATTCGAGCTTTTCTCTTCTTCCTTTTTTTTTCCCCTTTATTCTCATCTCTTTCGCTTTTTTGATTTCGTTTATTGAGCTCGATTGAAAGCGATTTTAAAATCGTGTGAACAATCGTGCATAATTTTAATTCACGAAAAATGTTTAAACATTTAAAATTTTTAAATATTGAATCGTGAACAGATTCTTTTTGAACAGATAAATATATTGTGATTAGTTATCAAGACATCTACTCGAAGCAGAAAGCCAGTTATGAATCTTATATTCATTCATTAAATTCAAATCTTTTTATGAAAAGTATTATTAGTTTTTCATTGAATGTATGAATTTGAATAGTCGACGTATATCACTAGAATACTTATTATTTACTGATCGATATAAAATGCACTTATGTAAATCATAATCGCCTGCGCAATCATTAATACCATGATTTTTATATTAATTCAAAACAAGAACATACGATGAAAATTCTAAATACATATGTGATTCTTTATATTTAGAGATATCTCATAATAACATAATTATCAAGGTTTATCGAAGTCCTTCTTTTTTTTTTTTTTTTTTTTATAGAAAAACTGAAATTCTCATGACAATATACCTACATTGTATATTTAAATTGAATATAAATTGTAAAAATTCAATTTGCTAACAAGAAACTTACTGCTCGAGGGAGAACAGCACTGCGGCACGAAGATGAATAAACATAGTGAAAAGTTATGAAATCGTTGTATTTAACTTAGATTAGAATATTGCCAGCTATTTACAGTTGAAGAAAGTATTCTGCAAAATATTATGTAAAATAAAAATAAATAGTATTTATAACTTGCAATGAAATTCTGAATAATCTTCTAGTCATTTTTCGTAATTTGTAATTAAAATCTTTTAAATTTATTCTATCTATAAATATCACAAGTAAAAAAAGTGAAATTAGAATTATATTTTATTTTCATTTTCAATGTAGTTTTTATCATATCTAAATCGTAATTTAAAATTTAAAAAGCAGATTTGTATTATTAAATTTATATTCATACAATTCATTTTCCTATTATTATGTATCTTTAATTATTGATTGATGAATATAAAAAAATCGATCGATAATTACAAAAAAATTTAATTATTACTTTATGACATGTTACTATAGATATACATATATTGTACAGATGAAGAAAGAGCTTGCTATACAAATATTTTTAAAATTGAAGAAGATTTTTACTTCTTTATCTCAAAATTATATATTTTTATATCTTTGAAAGTAAAAAAATCAAAATTTTGTTGGCAGTACGTAATTCTTTTAATACTACTTATAAATTTAAATTTTAATATTTAAATTTATACTGTTGATTACATAATACCATTGTTTATTTTGAATTTCGTTTAAATTTTAATTTCTCTCATGAAGTTATAAAACAGTTATGTCAGTTTCGTGTCAAAACATAGCTAATTATAGAGTCCCGTCTTTAGAAAAGGGGAACAATCTATCTTTGGTTTTCTATATTCGTATGAAAGATGCACAATTTGCCTTAGGTTCTTCTACGGATTTAGAAACACCGGCGTTTTGATCAAACAAACAAATGTAATGTAATTAAATTGACGTTAAAATTAAAAAATCTATCACGAAAAAAAATTTTAAATTATTTTTGATATTATATTTATTAAATTATTCTTCTTTTTCGTTTTCTTTTTAAATAAAAAACATTATTTTGTATTTGAGCACTATTTTTGTTAATATGAAAATAATATAAAAATAAAATTCTAATCATTAATAATGAAAACAAAATTAAAACTTAAATGAACATAAATATTAAGATATTTTATAATGAAAAAATATTCATTACTGAAATATAAAATACAATGTTAATATTATCTATTATAAATAATTCATTATAATTATTCATAGAATTGATTCAGAAAACGAAATTTTGATACAAAAAAGGAACGAAAAATTATATAATTTTCTAACAAACATAAAATTTTATCATATAATTATAACTTTTAAATATAATATCATACAATATCAAATGATAACTATATAAATATAAATAATATAAAATTAATTACAGTTGATTCGTAAAAAAAATCATATAATGATTATTAAAATTTCTCACAAATTCGTTTTTGTAATATCAAAGACATAATTAACGTGCGATTGTTTTGTTCAGTGTATTTTAATCCAAAATACACAAATACATTATTGATGTACAAATGCACGATAGCGAAAGCACAATTGTCACTCATAAATCGCGCGCTCGCAAAAGTCATCGGCATATGTTTGATTTGCGCAATCCACGCAACCACACATCGATAGTACACGTTTCTCTTTGTTCTTATGCGTCACATGTGAAAGCTAACTTTTCATTTGCAGCTTGTTCTATGTATTTTCTTATCTCATATGAATACACTTGAAACATCACATACATTGGCTATACAACATTTAATAATCACACTAGAGATAATTGATTTCAATGATAATTTAATTGATTGATTATTGACGAATCCAATACACTGTGTTTATATTAACAAAAAATAAACTGACAAGTTAGCCGAATACGAACCTTCTTCATAATTCCAGTTTTCCTCTTGGAGAAGGTAGTGTACCTTCGTAGTTTATTATCGATGTACTCCATTTTAATTTTGACCCGTCCTTTGGTCTTTTTACCATTTGATGGAGGTGACTTTTTCGGTTGACCCAAACTTGTAAATGATTCCTCAAGATTATCAGGAACACAATCAGTAGACATCGACATGCCTTGTTGTTGCGAAAGAGCTTGCCGTGCATTGCTGTCATCGTAACAAACATCCGAAGTGGTCCTCTTGATACCCCTTTGTACAGATCCCACGCCGGCGTTCGGTGCGCCTGCAGCGGCTGCCGCGGCCATCATGGTGGCGCCACCGCGGCTTATTTGAGAAGTTGTAAGTTGGGAGGTGGACGGTCGGCCGTACATTTCCGAGCCAGCGTCGCTGCCTATCATCCCCATGCTGTATCCAAGACTTGCGTACCGACTATCTCTTCCGCCGCTAGGGTTGTCCATTACGGACTCGCACACATTTATTCCCTTTCCCTCGGCCCTTCTCCGCCACGGAATCGCGAAAACTCGGCGCAATGTTTCCCACGTGATCAACCATCTAGAGGAACACGGGACAACAACGCGCACTGCACGAGCGCTCCCCGCGAACTGAATGCGCGCAGAGTATCGTAACTTGACCTACGTGCTAACACGGTGCCTCCGTATGTTTCTGCGCAGCTGTTACCCCCACCAATTTCCACGTACGCGGTAAAAAAGTAGTCCACTCAATCGAAATAGAGTTTCTTGGAAGAAGATCTTTAAAAATTTCTTCGTAGAAAAATAAAAATTATCCCGGAGATTTTGGATTCATCGATAAATATCTTGTGCGTGACTTGAATATTCCAAAATTTACGGCAAAAAGATTGCGCGGAGTGGTACAAGAATCAACGAGAGGGCGTCCCCGGCTGCCATATTTAGAAGTAGACGTTACCATATTAGGGAAAGTTTGCCAAATATGGTGAACAGAGGTGGTCCTTCCTTTTCAAATGATCACTCGGCGCGCCGGGACAAAACACCAATCCAACTGACAGTAGCGTTTCCTGCACGCCTCTCCCCTCCCCCACCTTTCTTTTACCGGTATGTCCTTCCTATTTCTATATGCTTACTGAACATACGGCTGATAAGCAATTCTGTGCTTTGATTCGCTATTTCTTATAAAGTATTTTGAAATTTTTGTACTTTCATTAACATTTGTTTACATAGATCGATTTTTCATTTTTCGTTTATGATATGATCAAGAGTTAACAATAATAAAAACGTTAATCCTTTTTGTAAGACAAAATGTTTAACTATATCTTATATTGAAGTATTATTTAAATATTATAATTATTGTTGTAATATTAATTATAATTTAGATTAATTTTGATAAATGTCTAGTTAATATTATCATATAAATTATGAACGTATAAATTATGTTTTAATATTTGTATTCAAAATTATATTTATTGAAAATTTTAATTAATTTTAGAATTATTATAAAATTGAATATATATATATATAAAATTGAATACTATGAGAACAAAGTATTCAAATTTAATTATATATATATTTATTTTATACATAAAGATCATTATATATATATATATATATTTTTTACATAAAGATCATTTATAATTGTAGACATGTACATCTATTATAAAAATTAATAATTCATATATATATATATATACATATATATTAATTATTATTAATTTGTTGCATTTATTCTAAAACAATCTGATCCATAAAAAAATTATATATATATATATATATTTTTATTATAAATCATTAATATTTTATTTATAATTTTATTATATTAATAATAAAATTATTGTTTTATAATAATCATAAATATAAAAAACAATATTCAGAATAATATAATTTTGTTAAATTCAGATACATATTTTAATTTTTAATGTAATGTAATGTATAAGAAATTTTTTACAATTATATATACATTATTTTGAAATAAAATATACAAAAATCACATATACAAGATAAAGATATTAGATTTTTATTAAAATATCATAATATTATTATATTATACCAGGTATTATTATATTATACACAAGATAAAAATTACATAAAAATTAAAAATACAGTATTATATTATAATAAATTAATAATTAAATATTATTATATATTTTATCACAATCTTTTTCATAAGTTTCTTGTTAAAATAAAATTTATTCACCTGATGCTATTGATTGTGCAGCAGAAACTAAAGTATCATGAACTTCACGAGCATATGCAACTTGAGCTCTTACAGTCATTAAAAATTGAGGATATGTTAAAGCTTCTTGAGTACCAACAGTATCAGTACGTTGTGGCATGACTGGTACTGGAAGATATCTTAGAGAACTAGAATTTTGTGATGTACATTCTATAGAAGTTTTTAAATGTAATTCTATTTGGTCACAAATAGAATAAAACTCCTCTATATTTTTATTGAATCTATGATCTGGCTGATCAATACCACCTTTCAAAGATCCAACATCTACTAAACTATTTTGATGTAATGTATGTGCTGCAGTTTTAAGAGCTATGGCCAATGAATCTCTTAATGATACAATTAATGATTTAACTTTAGAAATATTATCAAGTTTTTCTTGAGTTTGTTGTTGCTGTTGTTGTTGCTGTTGCTGTTGAACTTGTGTTTGTTGTGTTTGTTGTGGATTTTGAGGAAGTTGAGCATTTACAGACTGTGTCATTTGTCCTACACCAATTGTTCCTGGTTGCTGAATCGGAGGAATATTCATAATGATCCTAATAACATAATAATTTGAAAAAAAAAAATGTATTATATATGATAGTAACTTATTAAAAATTATTAGTCAATTATTAACTGACTAAATAAATTATTTTATTTCATATAATATAATTTTTATGATTTATTAAATTTATATCTATGTTATAACCTTATATTACATCTAATACAATATAAATATTTGCTTTATTTTTAATTTCAATAAAATCTCGGAATATTTTATATTGATATTAAAAAAAATAATTTATTTGGTATAATTTTTACCTTTTATACTATTGCGTTTTAAAAATAAATAAAACTTTTAACTTTATTTTAAAATATTTTGAAACCGAAACATAAATAAATTGAGACGCTATTTTCATATATAACATAAGATGTTCGAAAAGACATCCTAAAATATCATTAAAATATCACTAAATGATATTTTACTAGAAATTGTTTAGTAATATTTCAATTTTATATTTTTACATATTCACACTATTTTAAAATAACAAAAACAATAATATTAATAGTTTAATATTATATAAAAGATTTATATAAAATTTTTTTAATGAATTTTGGAATTTATATAGAAAAAGATAAAATCGTAGATATTTTCATTGTATATCTGCCCAAATAAAATATATAAATATACCGGTTATTCTTCACGATTTGAATTTGCAGTTTTGTTTATCAACTTAAGTGTAATTAAAGTAATATTTTCAATTCTATTTCAATTCTATTTACTTAATTTCATAATGTATATAAAATCTATGGTATTAGAAGGATTTAAATCATACGGAAAAAGAATTGAAATAAATGATTTCAATAAAGAATTCAACGCAATCACAGGATTTAATGGTAGTGGGAAGTCAAACATTCTTGATGCAATATGCTTTGTTTTAGGTATATCGAACCTTGGACAGGTAATATATTATTTTTTATATATTTTTAACATAATATTATTTTTATTTTTTAAAACAATTATATTTTCATTAATAGAATGAAATAAGTTATATAAAAATATGACAAATATACTTCTAATACTTATTAATATTACTTAAGCATTAAATATAAAATTTGTATCAAAGCAGAATAAAAAAACAATTTAAGAATAAGAAAATATTTTTTATTTTTTTAGGTACGTGCAACATCATTACAAGACTTAGTTTATAAATCTGGTCAAGCAGGTATAAAAAAAGCTAGTGTTACTATAACATTTGATAATAGAGATAGAGATTCATCTCCTATGGGATATGAACATCATGAAGAGATAATAGTTACAAGACAAGTTGTAATTGGTGGTAAAAATAAATATTTGATCAATGGATCTAATGTACAAAATAAACGTGTCCAAGATATGTTTTGTTCTGTTCAATTAAATGTTAATAATCCACATTTTTTGATAATGCAAGGAAGAATTACAAAAGTTTTAAATATGAAACCTATGGAAATTTTATCAATGATAGAAGAAGCTGCAGGTACTCGAATGTATGAAAGTAAAAAAGAAGCTGCTTTAAAAACTATAGAAAAAAAAGATAGTAAATTAAAGGAAATAAATGATGTATGATTCAATTTTTAAATTTTTTGTAATTTATTATTAAAATATTTAACATTATTATTATTATTATACAGTTTAATTAAAACTAAATAAATTTCAGATTTTGAAAAATGAAATTGGTCCAAGATTATCAAAACTTAAAGAAGAAAAAATACAATATGTTGAATTTCAACGTATTGAAAGAGAATTAGAACATTGTAAAAGAATTTGTCTAGCATGGAGATATGTCACAGCTTTAAATGAAAGTCAAAATGCAGAAGAAAATGCTCAAATTGTTAGAAATAAAATAGAAGAAAAAACAAAAAACATTAATGATGGTGAAGAAGAGCTTAAAAATATAGAAAAAGAATATGATGAAATAGCTAAAAAAAAAGATCTAGTATATATTTTAATTATATAAAAAAATATTTTTTTATTTATATTTTTTAATATAATTAAAACATTTTTTTTTATATTTTATATATATATATTTTTTTGCATAATATAGGAAACAGGAACTCAATTAGAAACTTTGGATAATGAATTAAAAGAAGCAGAAAAAAAACAATGTAAATTAACAGCTGAATTTAATAGCAATGAAGAAAATATTAAAGCTGCTAAAAAAGCAATAGAACAATTAAAAATTAATATAGCTGATGATGAAAATATTTTTGTAACAAAACAAAAAGAATATGCTAAAGTTGAAGATCTTTTTAAAATGTTAAAAGAGACAGATGAACAAGATTGTAAAGCAGTATTATTTGCACAAGAAAAATATCAAAAAATTAGCTCTGGCTTATTAGAAAGTCAAGATGGTGAAAATGCAACATTGGAACAACAATTAATAAATACTAAGCAGAGTCTATCAGAAGCACAAACGCAACGCAAACAATGTGAAATGACATTAAATCATAATAGAGAGCAACTAAAGAGAAAAAAAATAGAATTAAAAAACACTGGAGATGAATATAAGAAATATACTAAAGATCTTGAAAATAAAGAAAAAGAAGTGAAAAATTTAGAAAATGAATTGAAAAAATTAAATTACAAAGATGGATATATGGAAGAACTTAAAGAACAAAGATATAAATTAAGAAATGAAATATTAGCATTAGAAGAAGAAATAGATCATTTTGAATCAAAATATCCTCAAATTAGATTTGAATATCAAAAACCTGATTCTAATTTTAATCATAATTCAGTAAAAGGAGTTGTATGTAAATTAATCACAGTTAAAGATAAAAATGCAGCATATGCATTGGATATTGCTGCAGGAGGAAAGGTATTTTGATTTTTTTATGACATTTATTTTTTAAATAACACTGTTAATGTATATATTTCAAATTTAACATTCAATATTTAATCTTTCAGTTATATAATATAGTAGTAGATACAGAAATAACTAGTAAGAAAATACTTCAACATGGTCAATTACAAAAACGTGTAACTATTATTCCTTTAAATAAAGTAGGAGGCAGATCTATGGATAATCAATTAATTCATTTGGCACAGAAAATAGGTGGTATAGAAAATGTTCGACCAGCTTTGTCTCTCATAGATTTTCCAGAAGAAACTAGATCTGCTATGACATGGATTTTTGGACAAATCTTTATTTGTAAAGATATTGAAATTGCTAAGAAAATAGCATTTCATGATAATATAATGAAAAAATGTGTCACTTTAGAAGGAGATGTTGTTGATCCTGCTGGTATTTTATCTGGTGGTGCACCATTAAAAACTGGATCAGTTCTTTTAAAGTTAGATGAATTAAAAAATATACAAAATAAATTAAATACCAAACAAGAAACTCTTCAAAATATTGAGACAACATTAATGAATGTAAACAATATTGCTGAAAAATATACTTCATTAAAACAAACATTTGATTTACGAAATTATGAAATTAATATGGTGAAACAAAAATTAGAACAAACAGAATATTATAAAATAAAAGAGGAGGTATATATAAATATGATTTGAAATCAATTTAGAAAAATATAGTTAATATAATAATATATATAATATATATATATATATATAATATATAAAATAATGTAAATGTATAAATTTTTTGCAGATAGATTCATTAGAAAAAAGTATTGAACAACTTTTAGAAACAATAACAGTGGTAGAAAAAAATGAAAAGGAAAGTACTATACATGCTCAAGAATTAGAACATCAATTGAAAGATGCTACCAATATTCGTGAAAAACAGTTGAAAAATGCTAAATCTGAATTAGAAAGATTAAAAACAAAAGCTGAAAACAGTCGTAAAGAATGGCAAAAACGAGAACAAGAAGCAGATATGCTTGAGCTGGAAATAAAAGAATTACAAAAAAGTATTGAAATTGGAAAAGAACAGTTAATAACATCTGAAGAAAAGTTAAATATATTACAAGAAAAAGCAAATGAATTAGAACAAGAATTAAATGAAGTAAAAGTTAATGTAAAACGTATACAATCTGATATAAAAGTACAAAAAGATAATATTAATAAACAAAATGCTTATTTGCGAAAGCTTATGACGCGAAAAGAAGATATTATAAAGCAAAATAAAGAAACAGAATTGGATATTAAAAAATTAAATCATGAAATTAATTCAATTAAGAATATTGTTAAAAATTGTAAAGAAAATGTTTCTGAACTTATTCAAAAGTATGAATGGATTGAACAGGATAAAATTTATTTTGGAAAAACAGGTAACATTTGTTTTTTATAAGTTTAAATTATATATTAAATTTATTTTATATATAATATAATATATAATTATAAATATATAATATAATATATATATATAATATATAATATATATAATATATATAATATAATATATAATTATAAAATATATTTTATTAGGTGGTATTTACGATTTTAATGTTAATAAACCTAAAGAAATGGAACAAAAAGTACAACAATTACAATCGATGCGTGAAAAACTCAGTCGAAGTATTAATACACGTGCTATTAGTCTTCTTGATAAAGAAGAAGAACAATTTAATGAAATGGTGAAAAAAAAGAAAATAGTTGAAAATGATAAAACAAAAATATTAGAGACAATTAAGCATTTAGATGAAAAAAAGAGAGAAACATTATTGAAAGCTTGGGAACAAGTATTACTATTTAATATTTAAATTAAATTGAAATATTAAATTTATATTACATAATTATTATATTAATTTAATATTAATTTTCAGGTAAATAAAGATTTTGGGTCAATTTTTAGTAGTTTATTACCAGGAGCTGATGCAAAGTTACAACCTTGTGAAAATCAAACAGTTACAGAAGGATTAGAAGTAAAAATTGCATTTTCTGGTATTTGGAAAGAATCGTTAGGAGAATTATCAGGGGGACAAAGATCTTTAGTTGCTTTGTCTTTAATCTTAGCTATGCTTTTATTTAAACCTGCTCCACTTTATATTTTGGACGAAGTTGATGCTGCATTAGATCTCTCTCATACTGAGAATATTGGTATAATGTTAAAAAAACATTTTAAACATTCACAATTTATTGTTGTATCATTAAAAGATGGAATGTTCAACAATGCTAATGTAGTATTTACAACTAGATTTGTTGATGGAATGTCAACAGTATCTAGAAGTGAAAAAATAAGAAGTAAGTAAATAAGTGTATCATACCTCTCAATCTACATATTACAATCTCATATTTAATCTATTATGTATATAAATAAATTAAGATATTTTATCTATAATAGATGATTTTATATTTGATAAATATTTTTGAAATAATACTCCTGTACAATAGATTAAAATACTTTTTATAAATTATATTTTAAGTATATATATTAAGTATGTATATGAAATGCCTTTATGATTAAAAAAATTCCAAACATTGGATTCCTTAATAAAAAATTGGATTTCTATGATTTTTATGAATAATTATATCTACATATTATATATATTATCATAAAATATTTATAAAATACATTATACAATATAACAGCTTTTGTTTATTTATTAATATTTAAACATTTATTATTTACAATAATTTTAGATTTATAATGCTTTACAAAATATTGTTTAAAAAGAACAATATTTTCTACATAAAAAAAAATTTTTTTTTTTAGGAATCCATTTTTGTTGAGAATTTTTTTGATCAATGATATATTTTTTTAAAAATTTAATAAGAACAAAGTTCTTATAATTTTAGAATGTAGTTACCAAATTTGACCAATTAATATCTTTAAAGAATGGGTGTTGTTTTATTTCGGGTATTGTCATCCTTTCATTTGGTTCATATTTTAGTATCTGTAAATTTATAAATTTTGCAAAAATTTCTATATTTTAAATAAGAGGAAATTATTTAGATACGAAGATTTAGAATAGTATAAAAACTTACATTAAGAAGCAAAGATTTTGCATTTTCAGAAAGCTTGCTAGGAATGTTAATTATGGAATGCGATTGAAATGAACCTGGATGCTTTGCTTCAAATTTCTGCAAGATAAAGTAATTATATAGTATCTATTTTATATTATATTTTTAAAACAGTTTTATTTTTATTGCATACATTGCCTACTATTAATTCGTATAATATAATGCCGAAACTCCAAATATCTGTAGCTGGAGTAAGAGGAATCATAGCTGAAAATGTGCATAATTCAGGAGATGAATATGGATATTTATATTTTAATAAATCTATATCATGGCGAGGTACAATATATGTTAATTGCACATGCCCGTTATCATCAAGTAATACATTATCAGGTTTTAAATCAAAAACAATAACATCTTGTTGGTGTAAAGCTTCCAAAGCTAAAAGTATTTCAGCAGTCCAAAGACGAATTACATTTTCTGGTATTGTCCAATATTCTTGTTCAATATCCATGCTATTGTTGTTTTTTGTTGATACCATTAAAATTGTATTATATTTTAATTGTTGATTATTTGATATGCAATAATTATTTATTTCCATTTGATTACGAATATCAATCAATTTATTTAATTCATATTTTCGTGGAATATCATCATATCTATTTTCTAATGCAAAATATGTATTATTTGTTTTTAAACTATCTATCGAAGAATTTATGGATTCTTTTTTTTCGAAATTAAGATTTTTATAACTATTATTTAATGATGAATTAGTGCTGCTATATTGACTCTTTATATTTGTAATATTATTTTGTGATAAATAATTAGATGTTATCACATTTTTCTCAGGTATTTTTTCGTTTGTAATAGTTTTATCTGTATCATCATTTTCTAATAATATATCATTAACATTTAATGATATTTCATCATAATGTTTTGGTTGACATATATTTTTAAAATTTAATAACGAAGTATTATCTTGATGATTTATCAAGCGATCAGATTCACATAATCGATTGGCAACAGAATTACTTTCTTTTAAAGTTGCATTAACCGATTGTAATAGTATTTGTGCTTTTTCTAGTAATTGTGTAGTAGATACATTGGTATATTTTTCATAATTTTTTTCTACTATTATCGGATATATGTCCATTTGTACTTTAGTATTTGTACTAAGATTTAAATTTTCAATTTCATCTTCAATTTCATTTACATCGCTTTTATGTAATTTGACATTACTATCATCACTTATTTTTTTAATGTCTTTTTCTGTAATTATTTTGTCACAATTTTTATTACTGACAGAATTATAATGTGATGTTATAAAATCCCATAATTTTCCACGGCTATAATATAATTCAAATAATTTCAGCGATTATAAAATAGATTTTACAATTAAATAATAAAAATAATAGTAATATTATTTTTATAATACTTACCCTAAATGTTGTAAAATTAGAAATATGCGCGTGTCTGTTTCAATACATGCATATAAACGGACCATGTATGGTATTTCACCGCGTAATATATAATTACTTATACTTTCTTTGTTTGAAGATAATTTTTCTATTGCCTGAAATTAAAAGAATTTAAAATTTTTTTTTTTTTTCTATATTTTTGCTTTAAACTAAAATATTCAAATTATTTATACTTTTACAATATTGAGGCAATTCTGACGAATATCTCTCACAAGCATTACTGATTCTATAATTTTTAATACTTTATAATATTGAAGTTCTGCTATAGGTTTATTCAACACTGAGATATTACAATTTAGATATCTATTATAAAGTTTTTCAGCACGTATTAAATATTTTGATATTTTTTCCTTAATTATTTCTGCTCTTATTTTGTTTGAATCAGATTCAACTCCAGATCGAAGACTAGAGATTCCCATTTTATATTGAGTAAATGCTTCTTCATATTCAGTAAGATCTTCATGTTTAATAGCTGCACTCATATGTGCAGCTGCAATTAGAATATATTGTGGCGAATCTGTCAATGATTGTGGTAAATCAGAACCATCATGAGTATTTATTGAAGAATTTATATCTTCAACAGTGGTACCATTATTTGTTTTAGTGTTTGATGCTAAAATTACAGAATCATTCTCCTTCTTAATACAATAATTCTTATAGCAATTATTATTTTTATTAGAAATTAATTGAGTATCCTCTAATTTAGAAACAATTTTACTTGAATCATTGTTTTCCATTAATAATTTATTATGTATATTTTTTGTCATGGATATCTTTTCATTTTCAGTTTTGTATCTTAAATTATTTTGTGGTAAAATTTGTTCTTTAGAATCAGATGTTCCTTGAGATTGATTTACTTCATTTTTAGAAATAGATGAATTTGTAAATGATGTTTGAATATTTTTGATTTGGGAAATATTTTGAGGAACAACATCATTATTAGATAGAGAATTTACATAAGAATGAAGATCTTCTGTTGATGTATCAGAACTAATAGACTGAGAATAATCATTTAAATAATAATCAGCATGACTAGTTTCAAAAAATTTTATGAAAATATCACTAGAATATAAATATGAATGTCTTCCTATAAATTCTAAAAATTTTAATGCATATTCTCTTCTTTCTTCAATGACATCGGCTTCAAATCTACCAAAAAATTTTGGTTTTGGAAATGATGGAAAACTTTCTTTAATTCGAGATTGTGAATATAGTACATTTAATTCTAAATGAAGTTTTTTGAAATCATTATAACGTTTCCATACAGACACTTTAGAAATTTCTTCATGAGAACTTTTTAAAAATACCTAAAAAAGTACATATATAACTTAATATTATAACTTAATATCTAAAATATTATTTTCATATAATAAAAATCAAAATTGTTAAAGTGAATATCATAAAGATTAATTTGAAATTATTATAAATTTTAAATCCACAGAAAAATTGATTATTAAATTATTTTATTTTATTTTATATATTATATTTGCACTGCATACCACAGATGTGACTTTGTAAATAGTAAATCCTTTTTTATGTCGTGTCGTTTCTGGAATAATAAAACGTCTCACACATTTGTCTCTGGTGGGTGCCATTGTTTATACACTTAAATATAGAAGTTCAATAAATTGATTACTTTATCGTAAGTCGCGTATTTCTATCATGATTTTTTCATGTTTTTAATTTTTTTTTTCGTTTACGTGACATATATATCGTGTTTTATTAATTTTCAATTAATATTATTAATATCCATTTGTCCATTCATATAATAATGTATAATTACTACAGATAATTATTTATAATGCAATGGTTTTACAAATTTTTTATGAAATTTATGTATTTTTTATGTATTTCAAATCATGATGAATATACCAAATTCTTTTTATAACTGATTTTAATAATTTTCATAGATAATTGAACAAAGATTCTATTATTATTTTATCATATTATTCTAATATTATCTTATCTCACTATTTATATATTTTAACTGAGCAAGTAATAGAAGTCAAGGAAAATTAACTTCTTAGAACCCTGTCGTTTCATCACTTAAGTGGAACTGCGCGTGCGATATCATGTCATAAATTTAAAACTAAAAAAACATGAAATAGAAATTAACAAATAAAAGAGAATAAAGTATATACTAATTGACACTTTTTAAAAAATATTTTTTCATTAACTTTCAGCTTTACTTTTTGCTATTATTAAATTTCTAAATTTTAAAAATTATTAAATTCATTTATATTTGAACAATTTTCATGTTGAGCTAAATCATAATCATAATAAAAAATATTTCTATAATATGATATTAAATAGATATTAAAATATGTTATCATAACATTTTATGAAACAATATATATTATATTATATATATTTTTTATTTAATTATTTAATTTAAAGTATAAAATAAATTGATTTAATAAATACTAGATAAGTCGATTAATACAAGATATAAGATAGAAAAATCTATTAATCATTTATTAATAATATTAATTGTTCTACATTTTAAGAACTTAAAAATATGTTACCATTTTAATGTCATTTTCATTGTTATCGATACAGCATAAAATAGATTTCGTCACAAAACTGATAAAATTCTTTTACCATTTTTGTGTCATTCTTCATTACCGATTTAGTTTAGAATAAGATCGTAAGGTTCGATTGAAATAAAACTATTAAAACTATATGATACTATATTTAAAAATTGATAAAGAAATTAATTTTAATAAAAATAAATAAAAGAAAACAAATATTTTGTTGCAGAATATATTAAGTGCGTATAAAGTAGTATTTCAAATTTAAATAAATAATTTTATAAATAATGATGAAATTATTTCTTTAAAAATTTAAAATATATATAATAATTTATTATTATTTATTATTATTTATTTATATTTATACAATAATTTATTTAAATTCTATTTATATAAATAAAATTTGTTATATAGTTATAAAAGATTTGTTAACATAATATATATAAATAATTATCTAATTTGATTTGAATGGCGTATTAAATATTATGAAACACAGTTGTATCTATATTTCAATCTTAAAACAACGAACGTAGATCGAAAAAGACGTAAAAAAAAATAAAAACGTAGATATAAAGTACAAATATACATACATACATATGTCTAAATAGATTTTAATTAATCAATAAAAATGGTTTTATAAATATAATTTTATATATCAGAAATAAAAAATATATATATATATATATATATATATTTAATTATTGCTAAAAATATATAATCGAGAGATATATAATCGAGAAGATATATTTATATAATTATATAAATAATATTTTATTATGATTAGTTTTAAGATTAATAGATAAGTAAAATATATATTTATCCATATACATATATTTGAAACATTTGCAGAAAAATCAGAATTACACGAATAAATAAAATGGATGTTATATTAATTTTTTTATTCTTTATTATAGAAAGAGATAGATTTCTGTAATCATTATATCATTATATCATTATAAGTATCATTATAAATTACAATATAATTAGAACAAATATTTTTTAATTGATTTAAGATTTTCGTATTTATAAAGATATTTTTCAATATAAATCTTGAGAAATACATAATAATAATTGAAAAATAATGTATATAGAGAATAATTGATAATACATAAAAGAAAATAATTGATAATAATAATAACGATAATAATGAAAAAAAACTTTGATTAAATTATCGAAATTTAATGAAGATCATTATATAACTATATAATGTAATATTTATACATAATATTTATACATTAAAAATAAAATATCTAAAATAAAATAAATAAAAATAATAAATAATACGATATTATATCTTTATTTATACCATGTTTAAAATGTCAATATTTGAAATTTAAATAAATATAAATAATAAATTTGATACTTTAAACGAACTTTATTTAGAACGCAAATAAAGAAACATTACTTTATTTAAAAATCATTTAAATATATTCCATTTTCAATAATATTTATTGATATAAATTGTTGAGAAAAGTTTTTTTCACAATTATAACTTATATTAATAATTGATAATAATATTGATAAAATGTTGATAAAAAATGTATAAATATTGAATAAAAAGTTAAAAAAAATAAATAATTGACTTGTTTTGATTCAATATTTAAAAAGAATCGATATCATATGATTAAAATTAATTACATTTTGAGAGAAAAAAAAAATCTCTTGACTTTTTTATTTCTTATAAGGTTTTATTTATAATGTATAAAATATAAATAAATGGATATAAAAGAATAAAAAAATGGATAATTTTTTTATTGTAAAATTAACAAATTAATTATACAATATAATAATGATTTCGTTAAAATGAACAATTTATAATTAATTAATCATATTTTTTTTATATTTTTTTCTCTTACTAATATTCTGTTTTTTATGCATTTTTTATTGTAATTCATAATCGTAATCATCAAACTTGCATTCATTTGCATTCTATTATCAAGTTTGCTTTCCAATATTGTAAGCCAAATTTACATTGGTTAAAAATCAATGCCATACGAGAAATCCGACAATAACATATCTTCTTAGATAGATTTGATGTGGTGGGAATAATTGCATACCCTCTTCTCATTTTCATTTAAGATTGATTTGCTTTGCAGTAAGTGACAAGCAATTCCTTTAGTCTGACCCTTTCTTCAAAACTTCAATCTTAAATTCAAAATTATTATTATATTGAAAGAAAAAAGGTAAGTAATTGAATATATTATTTTGATTAACAGATTTCAATATAAATTTGATAAACATGCATAATATTTGCATTATATATCATTTTTGTTAATATTATATTAATATATTAAATATTAATTTTAAAATAATTCTTATAAATTTATTTTTAAAAATTTTTAAAAATGCTTGTAAATTATTTTGCATATTTTGCATAAAGAATTTTATAAAAAAAAAATAATGGAAACAAATAATTTAATTTGATAAATAGAATATTTGTACAAAATTTCAATGTATAAAAACTTATAGAATATACGTAATTATATTTTTTTGTTTCATACAATTTACGTTATTGATATACTGATAAATTCAGCAAAGCGCATATTACTAAATTTTTTATTTTTGTTACAATCTAATTGTATTTAATGCTAATATTTGTAATTTAACAATTGATGCTTTATATTTTTATGTTTTTAATAATATATTTTTATGTTTTTATTTTTTTAATAAGGATACTTAAATAAGAAATATTAAGAGATAATATTTTATCAATAAATATAAAAATATAATTTGAAATATACGATTTGATATATTCTCCGATTAATGTTGCCTTATCCAAATTTTATAACGATTTTCTAAAAATATATCGTTAAAAGTACATCTTTATCTAATATATATAAAAAAAATTGGTATAATATTTTCTGATAATTCAATTAAATTTATACTTACACTTATATATATTTTGAATTATAACGAGAATACGAGAGAATTTTTCTTTTATATAAAGTAAATACTATGATAAGTTTATGTGAATAATGAAAGTTTATGCATGAATAAAAAAAAAACTTTGTATTAAACATATATTTAAATTTAAATTGAGAATGATATGTATTTTCAAAAAAAACATCAATGAAAAGTATATGCAGTGCAGTTTATGAATGAATGAAATTTGTTAATGAAATTTGAAATACATATTATTAAAGAATAATAAATATCATTGAAATAATTGCATTTTATATGTATCTATATACTATTGACAGATTTAAAAAGAGAAGCGTGTAAAAAAAAAATTGGAATATCATTGAATGTTGAAATTTTAAGAAAATGATTTCCACAATATTGTTCTTTATATTTCTCTTGGCCATTCTACATTATTTTCTATTGCATCATGGAAAATTTGGAAAAATGATAAATTTGATACCAGGACCTGAGCCATTACCAATTCTTGGAAATATTCCTACTTTTCATAACATTTCTCCAAGTAAGAAGAAAAATCTTATTTTTCTTTAAATTGATTTTATTTTAATTTTTATTTTAATGATTTCATTGAATTTCACTTATAAATATAGAATTAATATTATTAACATTTATTTGCTTTATACTTATTGTAGGTGCGCTTTGGAAATTTTTGACACAATTAAACAAACAATATTATCCAATTTATAGAATGTGGACTTTCTTGGAAGCATATGTTCATATTTGTCATCCGGATGATATTGAGGTAATTAGAAAAAAAATTAAGACAAATAGACAATTCTTGAAATATAATATTTTAAAAAATATACAATTTAATTAATATAATTTTAATTAACATAAATAAGAAATCTACATTCTTTTATAATTATAATTAATTCCAAATTAAAATTATAAGAATATTAATGAATATAAGATACATAATGGTATAAGAAAAAATTATATACTGTTGAATTTTTTGAGCAAAATGTCAACTTACGTAGGTGAGAGAATAAAGAATCATTATTTTCTTTTCGTCATCTAGACAATTCTTGGAAATATTAAATTCACTAAAAAAGGTTTTGGCTACAAACACTTAGAGCCTTGGTTCAATACAGGACTTCTTACTAGTTCAGGTATTATATTTTATTTTTTCTTTTATTTATATTTTTTTCTTCTTTCATTTATTGTATTATGAAACATTTTTGATTTCTATTAAATTTATTTGAGATTTTAATAATTTTTTTGCTACATTATAAATGGCAAACGGAGAAAAGTAAATAAGTAAATATACTCTATTGATTTCTTGCAGGTCATAAGTGGCACGTTCGCAGAAAGATATTGACATCTGCTTTTCATTTTAATGTGCTTCGACAGTTTGTTGACATTTTTATAGAGGATGCTGAACGCTTAATTAAAACATTGGAGAGTGAAGAAGGAATTTTCGTGGAAAATTTATTGCAACTCACTAGCGAACACACATTGAATGTGATATGTGGTAAATTATGAAACATTATATATTATTTGGATAATTATAATATTTAATATAAGATTTTGTTGAATAAAAGTTTAATTTAAAATGAATTTTTTTTAGAAAATATTAAAATTAGAAAATATAATTTTTCATATTTATTTTAATAATAAAGCATTTATTATTATAATAGAGATATATTTTAATTAATTAAAAAAAAAATTAATGGATTAACTAGATTTTTAAAAATTACTTAATTGTTCTTAGAAACTGCAATGGGAACCTCTTTAAAAAATAAAGAAAAGTTTCAGTGTGAATATCGTAAAGCTGTATATGATATGGGTTGTATTTTTATCAATAGGTAATTAATTTTTATATCATATTATCTTTAATTATTATATCATATTAAATTTTTATTGGTTATATATAAATATTTATATGGTCATTTTAGAATTATAAAACCTTGGTTTTATTATGATTTCTTCTTTAATCTTTCTCCTCAAGGATGGCAACAATCTAGATTACTTAAAATATTACATAATTTTACGCGAAAGGTAAAAATGCAATTTTCACTATGAATATGATTTTGTACTATAATCTAATTATATTATTATATTATATTATAGTAAATTTTTTTTTATTTGTCGCTTTTTACAATTTTAATATTATATTTTTTACATAATAATATTTTGTTAATATGTTTATAGATAATCCAAGAACGAAAAGAATATCACGATCAAACGAACGGTCGATATTTAAATGATTTTCACGAGAATATAAATGAAAATGATAATAATAAAGACTTTAGAAGTAAATATATGATATATTATATATATGTATATATATTATTAGCATGCGATAAAATGTTTCTATTTATTTTATTGTAGTTCGCAGAAAAAGACTCGCTATGCTTGACTTATTAATAGAAGCCTATCGAAATAATAAAATAGATGATGAAGGAATTAGAGAAGAAGTCGATACATTTATGTTTAGAGTATGTATAATATATTTTTATATTATAAGAATGTAAACAATTTTTCGAATGATAATAAAACAAAAATTTATATTAAATAGGGACATGATACTACAGCTATATCTTTTTGCTTTTCTATAATGCTTTTAGCTGAACATAAAGAGATTCAGGTAATTTATTTACTATTTATTTACTATTTTATATTATTTACTAATTATTTATTATAAATCTAATTTTAATTTTATTATGAAAAGAATACTAAACTCTTATATATATATTTTTATTCACCTTTATTATAAAAGAATTTAATAAATTGAATCTATAATTCTATAATTTCTATAATTCTCTATGACCCTCAATTAATTTTATTATATTTAAACAAAAAGATTATTATATATATAATTATTTATTATATTATTTATAATTGTTTATTAAAGGATCGAGCAAGAGCTGAAATAAAAACCGCAATAGAAGAAAATGGAGGAAAATTAAATATATCTGTTCTTCAAAATCTTCCGTATCTCGAGAGATGTATTAAGGAATCTCTTCGTCTTTATCCAAGCGTACCTCGAATTTCGCGTAGAGTGGAAACGAGTGTAAAATTAAGTGAATACAAAAATTATATAGTAAAATAATTATGCTTAATTTTTTCTTTTCTTATAAAAATTTTATTCTTAATAATTATTTATTCTTAATTTTTACATATAATTATAAGAAATATATTATATTTTTAGGTAATTATGAAATACCTGCGAATACTGTAATTAACATAAACATATTTGAAACTCATAGAGATCCAAAATTTTGGCCGAATCCAAATAAGTTTGATCCAGATAGATTTTTGCCTGAAAATTCTAAAAAACGACATCCATATGCTTATGTACCTTTTAGTGCTGGACCAAGAAATTGCATTGGTAAGAATTTCACATTCAAATAAATATTTATAAAACAGTATCCTTATATATATAAGGATTTTAGCAAAATAAAAATTTCTTAAATTTAGAAAAATAAATTTTTTATTAATAAGTAAAAAAATGAGTATGTTAAAAGTTGAATTTATTTTTATTTAATTTTAATATTTTCTTGAAAGAAAAAAAAACTGAATTACTGAATATTATTAATTTAGAATTTTTATAATTTCTAAATTATATCTAAGTTTTAGTGAATATATATATATAATTTTTAAGTAAAAATAAAATATTTTATTTTTTATATAAATTTAATAATACATATAATATTTTTATCTTGCAGGACAACGATTTGCTATGCTCGAATTAAAAACATATCTAGGTCTTCTTTTATACAATTACTATTTCGAACCTATCGATTATCTTAAGGATGTAACTTTTGTTTCGGGCATTGTATTACGATTAGAAAATCCAATTCGAATGAAATTCATTCCTCTTAAGAACATATGCTGATCATGTATTTAATTATTATAGCAAAAAATAAATATAACATTTAATACATTTTTTGTCCTGCCTCATTAAAGGTAAATTACAACAATAATGATTATAATTAAAATAATAACTAAAGATAATTAAAATGATTCCATGTTATTTTCTATATTTTCTATATTTTTTTATATATTATAATTACATAACATATATTAGAAAATTATTTTTTTAACAGAATATTAGAAATAAATTTTATTTTGTAACTATTCTAATTATTATTATTTTTAAAAATTTAATGATGAAAGATATTATTATACATATTATTTATAATTTATTTTTTATTTTATTCGATTTTCATTTATAATTTATTTTTAATTTCTATTACCTTCGATTATAATGCATTAATATTAATGTATAAATTAGTTTTAATAACTAATAATAATAGTTTTAATAAAAGCTAACATATTATATTATAGATTATATTTTCAAAAATAAGATTATATTTTTTCAAATTAAAGAATTAAATAATGAAATACAATTCATATATAAAGAGAGAATAATAAATAATAGAAAAGGAATAAATAAGATAAGTGACTATCAGTGCCATTTTTTGAGTAAGTTAAATACTTTTTTCAAAGCAGAATAAAATAGAATAATAATTGAATATTATTATAGAGTGCTTTTAGAAAGATATTTTTACTATTTAGAGATAATATTAATTCTTAATTTTTATTCTACTTTACCCTACCCTTGATAAAATTTTTCTGATATTCTACAGATGGCGCTGATTTCCAATTTTTATTCTATTTCTGTCTTTTTCCTATTATTTGTTCTCCTTGTTTATACCTTGTTATATCTTATTTAATACTAAACAAATGATATAAAATTATCATATTATCTTTTGAAATTTTATACCTCATATAATTATAGATGTAAGATTTATATCTAGTCTATGATGTAGTTTCTTTCTAAATTACTGATCATGAAAAATCTAAATATTCTCTATTATTTAAGAAATATTGAAATCATTAAAGTTGATAAAATCAAAAAAGTAAAAAAATTTTCTTTTTTAAAATTTCATTATAAATATTTATATATTTATAATAGATAGATTTATATCTTCTGAAAACAATCAAAAAATATCTTTCACATAAGATGAATTATTTACTAATTAAAAATTATATTTATATTCTCTATTATAATATAAGAAAAATATCTTCTTTTTCTTTCTATTAATAAAAATATTTATTGTTTTACATTACAATGTCTTGAATTTTGCAAATATTTTTTCATAACTAATATCGAATTCTTTAATTCATGCTCAATTCAACTTATTATCTGACAAACATTAAATTTTTAACGCATATGCTTTTTAATCGTAGGCGCTGTCATCGATAGATTCAAGATGGCTATGATGCATTGCGGAAAAGAAAATTTGAAACGTTTAAACAATAATTTTTAACATTATATAATATTAAATTAATTGCACAAAATTTAATTAATTAGAGTGAAATATATAACATTAAATTTTCTCACTAATGCTGAGAATATCATATTAATAAACGAAAATTAAAATGGCATTTTTTAAAGAGAGCTGATTTCAGGAAGAACCTCCGATGTCAGCGGGGAGGATGATTTTCTTAGTTTTGTGGCGATTTCGCCAGTAATCAAGGTGAATTGAATAGTTGTAAGTTTTTTAATCATAAAAGTATCATTTTTAAACGTATATTTTATTTTTATTATAATATTATATTATACTGATAAAATTAAAAACCATGCTGTCATTTGAAATAAATATTCTATAACCACCTTTTCGATAATTAAATGTTTTTTTATGATATTTATTTTTTATAATTTTATTTGTATTGCAAAATAATTATAAGAAAAAATATAAATTCGGAACTTTTATTATTTGAAATCATTATTTTTTAATAAAATATAAAAAGTAATATATTAACAAAATATATATTTAAATAATATTTTAAAATATTTTTTATGATATTAATTGAATTATATAATATATTTATTATAAATAATTATATTTTTTTTATATTATAATAAAAAATTATTTTTTACATTTAATCTATAAATTATTTTTATAATTTAATGTAAGTTATAAATTATTGTAATTTAATTTATATTATTATTAAATATAAGTTTACTATAAATTTACATTATATATAATGATTTTAGTGCAATTTGAATTTCAAATATGACTTCTCCTTTAAATCGAAAACGAAGCTCTTCTGTTAGTTTTACAAGAGCTAAGAATGGTAGTGAAGATACTGCAGATGAAATTCATATATCTTTAGCTCCATATATACAAACATACTTGGCACATAGTGGACAAGGACTTGGATGTTGTGGAATTAGCCTTCCAGTACCATTTGAACGTGCAGCACCAAGATCTTGGTGGAATCCCAGATTTGATTCAGAAATATTAGAAGAACAATTTAAAAGAAGTGCCTTTCCACAAATTAGATTAAGATTCCGGTATAAATAATAATAATATAATATTGTTATCTGTTTATTAATTTTAATGGTAAATATCATGTTAATTTTAATAGTAAATATATTTCAGGTATGCTCTAAAATATATCTTACTGGTTTCTTTATCATGGTTGGTATATTTTGTTGTAATTGGAACAGAATACAATACTACAACATGGCCAGCCATAGTAACAGTTTTTATTATTGTTGGAACAATGGTAACAGCAGTTTTGTATCTAACATATACAGATTATTATAAAAGTTATGTGTTACCAATTTCATTAGGAGTTGCATCTATGCTTTGCATTTTATCTTTACTTTTTCTTACATTAGTACCACCTTATATAGATGGTTTAACTCTAGTCGGACATTTTGCACTATGTTCTGAGATTCTATTATTGATATATACTGTCTTACCAATGCCACTATATGCTTGTGTGGGAATATCAATGATTTATTCTTTTCTTTTTGAATTTTTGACTGCTTATTTATATGGTACAAAAAATGCAAGAGAAAAATTTTTTAGTGAAAATTTTCTACTAAATACTTCAACAGAGAGTAATGCCACAATAAATTATAGCAGAATATCAGCAGCTATGTATTCTTCTTTGAAAAATTTTACTAACAGTCAATTTTCTAATGTGATGCATGATAACAACGAATCTACAACTGCAAATGTGAAAATGATATCATATTCACAAGATCCAAAAATGTTATCTGGTTTTGGAATGAAATCGAATCAAGAAAATATAATTGAAAAGATATCTAGCGTTTTGAATGATACAAATGTTTTTAAAAATTTAAATTCTACTATGATGTCAACTACTATTAATTCCACTATAAATGCTTCATCTAATAATTTAATCTCCAAAGGTATAAACAATATAACTTCAATATTTAAAGAAAATATATTAACTCATAAAAATGATGACATGTCAAACTATTTCTTAAGTAGCAACATATCTAATCAATCATTTTCGGATGATTATTTTTCTACGAGTCTTGGAATAAGAATCTTAATGCAGATCTGCATTCATCTGATAGGTATACATATTTTAATAATGACTTTTGTAAGAATGCGTGGTACATTTATGAAAGTTGGACAATCGTTATTAGTTCGGCGTCAACTTGAAATGGAAAAACAACTTAAAGAGAAAATGATTCATTCAGTAATGCCGCCTAAAGTCGCAGATTGGTTAATGGAAGAAAGAGAATGTGAAAGAGAACGAGAGGATTCTTTAAAAAAAGGTTCGATACCGTCCAATAATACAGATATTCGCTCATTGTTTCGACCATTTAATATGCATTCAATGGAAAATGTTAGTATCTTATTTGCTGATATTGTTGGATTTACACGAATGAGTTCAAATAAGACTGCAGAAGAATTAGTAGGCATTTTAAATGATCTTTTTGAAAGATTTGATGATTTATGTGAACATCATGGATGCGAAAAAATTTCTACATTAGGAGATTGTTATTATTGTGTAAGTGGATGTCCAGAACCAAGATCTGATCATGCAAAGTGTTGTATTGAAATGGGATTAGGTATATTTTTTTTTTTTTTTCATTAAATTATAGGAGTGAAATATTTACATAAAAAAATAATTTATAATATACTTTAATAGCTATGATAGAAGCTATAAAACAATTTGATATTGAAAGAAGAGAAGGTGTTAATATGAGAGTTGGAGTACATACTGGAACTGTATTATGTGGAATTGTAGGTACTAAAAGATTTAAATTCGATGTTTGGTCTAATGATGTAACTTTAGCAAATAAACTAGAAAGCACAGGAAAACCAGGAAGAGTTCATCTAAGTGAAAAGACTCTGAATTTTCTCAATGATCGATATCTTACAGAAGAAGGAGATTTAATAAATGGTATTAACATTATTATTATATAATATAATATTAATAATTATATTATAATATAAATAATTATATTATAATATTAACGTATAATTTGTATTTCATTAATTTTATAATTATAATTAAAACAAAAGTATTTTATATTACAGGTATTAAAACTTATTTTATTAAAGGCCGAAAATCAGATTTTACCAATCAATTTATAATGAATATAACATCTCCGACAAGTATATCGCCTTTGATGCAATCGCGACACCGTGTGGCCTCTTGTAATAATCAATCTAAATTGAAATATCATTACCTCCATATGGTTACTAATACAAGTAATTATAGAATGAAAGCAAACTCTTTGCCAAGTATTCTAGATTCCGAAAACGGAGATACTGATATCACAGATGAAAAAGAAAATGCAAATAAAAGTCCGATATCTGTTGCCAGTTATGGAAAAAAAAAAATACGAAATAAACCATGGAAATATTTACAACGACAACGAACTACTGAAGAAATGACACCTCTAGAAATGGAAGAAGCCAAAGCAATTATTGCCGAACAATCAAAAACTGAATCTCAATCATATGAAGATCGTAATGGATTTAGGCAGGTCAAAATCGCATCGATAAAAGTTTTATTTTAATTTTCAGTTGCATTATCTCATTCATATATAAGTTGTATTTTTTTGCAGAATACATCTCAAAGTGAGATTGAAATGGATCCAAATCCTGTACCTTCTAGTCCTTTATTATCTGGTCAAGAGTCACTTAGTCGTGCCTCTTCTATGTGCAGTAGGAAAGATTCGGGAATTAGAAGTAATAGCAGACGTAGTAGTATACAGCAACAGGTATATTTATATTAAAATAATAATAGAAATTATATAAAAGTATTCTTTAATATTATACTTCTCACAGCAGTCAACATGTTCCCTTTTTCCTGCAGTTAATTTTCATATTTTAGTTATTTTTGATGAACGGCATGGCTCAAGGAGATTTATTGGCACATAGAGTAAGTGGATATTATACTTCTAGTTCGACATTAAATTCTGCTCATGAGCCATCGTCTTCGGTACCATATCCATTTCCTCCAGCAGTTACAGATACTTTTGGTGCATGTTTTCATAAATTAAGAAAACAATCTGATCTACAATTAATTAGGTAAATAACTTTAATTTACATATTTTAAAAAATATAAAATAGTTCGTATAATTTTATTTTTCACGAAGGTGCGTTCAAGATAATGTAAGTTCTCAACGATCATACTTCGTGAAACCACCACTTTCGAGTTTGACTCTCTTTTTCAAAAATAAAGAAATGGAAAAAGAATACAGAGAAAATGCTCACAAGGTTAATGAATGTATCAGTGGAAATCCACCTACTCTGGCTACCTCGAGATTCAATACATATTTTGATATTCTAATATCGGCATTGATTTACACTGCCGTCACAATTTCACTCTTTTTACTTTGCGATCCAACGTTATATTATATGATCTTTTTTATATGTGCTACTACCATTCAAATTATAGCAGTGTTACTCTGTGTTCGTCAACTCTTATATCCAAATATGGTTCATTCAATATTAACACAACAAATATTTAAATTTTTTTCACAATGGTATCCTTGGCATATTTGCGGTGCAATTTTAGTCGGCTTACCAATTACGTCTATTTTTCTTAATTATACGTGTAGTAATTTTCATAATTTGAATAATTTTGAATACTATTATGGTTATTTGATTTTTATTAGTTTAGTTCATTTTTGTAATTTTACACAACTTAATTGTTGGATGAAGAATTTTTTAGTAACATTTATGGGTGTATTATTTCTTTATTTTGTAATGAATCATTTGTCATATGATCAAGAAAATCTCGGTAATCTATTCATTAATAAGACATTAAATTATTCACAATTCCCAATAGATAAAAATATTATTGATTTAATCAGGAATCAATCTAATGAAACCATTATAAAAAAAATATTCAATAATATTCCTGATTTCTTATTAAATTCTACAACTCTTGCTCTTATAAGTCAACAAAAGACAGAAATCAGATATCATGAAAGATTATACAATTCCGAGATTTTTTTAGATATGATACTTTTACTTTTGTTAGTTTGGTTTTTAAATCGTGAATTTGAAATTAGTTATCGATTAAGTTTTCACGGAAATGCAGTAGCTGCTCGAGATAAAAGTCGTGTACAATCTATGAAAAATCAAGCTGATTGGCTTTTACATAACATTATACCAAAATATGTTGCTGATCAATTAAAAACCACTGCTAAATATTCACAAAATCATAAAGATGTGGGAATTATTTTTGCAAGCATAGTAAACTTTAACGAACTTTATGATGAGTCTTATTTGGGTGGTAAAGAATATTTGCGTGTGCTTAATGAACTCATTGGTGATTTTGACGAATTATTAGAAAAACCGGAATTTTCAAATGTAGAAAAGATAAAAACTATTGGTAGCACATTCATGGCAGCAAGTGGTTTAAATCCACAAGTTAGACAACAAAATGAACATGAATATAAACATCTGTTTCAATTAATAGATTTTGCTATGACATTGCATAAAGTAATAAATGATTTCAATCGAGATTTATTAGGTTTTAAATTAATTTTGAGAATTGGCTTTAATTATGGCGATGTAACTGCTGGTGTAATCGGAGCAACGAAGCTATATTATGATATCTGGGGTGATGCTGTAAATATAGCATCTAGAATGGATTCGACTGGAGTCGCTGGAAGAATACAAGTGGCCAAGAACGTTTTAGATGTTCTTTCGGAACGATATGAATTCGAACCACGTGGTCAAGTTTATGTTAAGGGAAAAGATAATATGGATGTATTTTTATTAATAGGGAAAAAAGACGATATTAATATAACAACGAACACTTAAACATTTTCAGGTCTCTAATAGTGATGTTGATTCTTTATAAAATTAAAATTAATCGTTTGCATGTTACACTTATATCAAGCATATGATCTTTTTGGGATCAGATTTCTAGCGATCTCGTTAAGAATTATACAAATTTATGATATAATGTGTTATCAACGTTATACACGATAAAAACGTACCTTAATTCTTTAATTGCTCGCTCATTAAAGATATTTATTCTTAACAAAACAATTAACTGTATTTTTTTACGTAATTTAAGAACATCAGATGTGTGTGAGACCTATCAAAATCTATCGTTATAAAAGTACAAAATCAAATCAATTTGAAAAAATCAAATTTTTTCTTAATAATTCTTGCGAAAAATCTATCGAGACAAATATAATACGCATCTTCATTGTTTGTGTGCTGAATGAACGAACGTATGAACGATGCGAATGAGCGGATAAACATAAAATGACCGAGTTTGGTCATCGTCAACAGTTCCTAGTATAAAATATGCGACTTATATATTAGACAACTATTAATTATTTCAAAGTATAAAAAGCTTTCTAATGTTTTATTAATTCTATCGATTCATATGAGATTATATAGCTTATTTCATATCATGAGTAATTAATCAGATTTATTTATATTACAATTTAAATATGAAAATATATCAAATTATTTGTGAAGTAGTAAATAATATTATAATAAAATGCCTCAAGTTTCAAAACTTTTTTTAAGACTTTGGTCGAAAATTGATGAAGTTTATATACTTATTTTAATTAAGAATAATTATTCAATATTGTTTCTCATTAATTTTTCGCATAGTATATGTAAGATTTCTGTTTTAAGATCACTATAATTCTCGAAAATTTAGTACTCAATAATTCCATGCAAAACTTGTATTCTATTTTAGTTAGATACAAAAGAAATAAATTTATTAATATATTATATTTTAACATTGTTTTAGAATTTATTGCATGGATTATCAATTTTATTAATAATAAAATCGTAGTTTATAAATTAGCATTCCGTTATCTTTTTAATCTAATCTGTTTTATTTTCATTTTTTAAAAACATTGATAAAAAGCTACATAAGATGATATAAAAATAATGAAATATTTTTTGGCATTTTACTGCAATTGTACTTTAGACAATTTTTAGAAGTTCAATACATGAAAATCATTTAATATTCATTTTTATAAACGCATACATATATACATACAAAATATGTTTTGAACTTTCACTTGACATTGTCTTATTCGTACTTATGTTGAAATATATCAATAGATTTTGAAATCTTCTTGAAATATAGTTACAAATATAAGCAAATAAAAAGAGTATTGATAGGAAAAGTATTTTAATTTCAATATTATCTTAATGTGCATATTGTCGCGTATTTTAAATAAAAATTGTTAAACTCTAACGCGTAACTAGTTTAACTAGTAATAAAATTTGAAGTTTATTAAAAACTTGTACTTTATTATGGTAATCTCGATAGTATTTTGTTGCAAAATATAGTTCTTTATGAATTTTATTTTAGAACACATGTGATGTTAATATGATAGGCAAATTGATTGTATATATAACATGATATAATTTAATATTAAATTTTAGTATTTGAATTATCATTTAAATACAATTAATAAAAGACACTGGTATTATTTAAATTTTTTCTATACCTAGTGTAATAAATCTTTTAAATAGCACAGTTTCTATCATGTAGTACTACATACAAATTCTGTGCTATATTATATTATTTTTAAATCCATGATGATTGTCATGTATTAAATGATTATTAATATCTACAATTTCATGTAAAGTATTGTCACTATTTGATATATAATGGCAATTGTGTAAAGTACTAATTCATTTTTATGTGATAGTTACAATGTGCTATATTATTCACAATAATAAAATAAAATAATTAAAAAGAAGTAACAACAAAACATAGAAATATTACGTTTGATTTACATATAAGTATCTAAAATACTATTTAATTTGAATTTTTGTAAATTTTAAATGATAAACAAAAATTGCATTTAATGGGAATAATATGGCCCAAACATATTTAATATTAAATATTTTAAAAAAGCTTATTTTATATGCTTTCGAAATGCCCAAATAAAATTTTTACAACTAAATTCATATGAAACATACAATATGAAACAATATTTTTAAAAAGTGCTGAGAAATGGACACATTTTTCTCTTGATTAAAAACAATTATAATCAATTCGAATACAAATATTTGTACCAAATCGTAAAATTGTTTTATATAAATCAACAATCTTTATATTATACATTAGCGAAATATTGTTTACAAAAAGTGTATTACACATCGCGTTGAAAATCATTGTTTTACATTGTTACAAAAGATTTTATGTAAATCCAAAGAAATAGTAATAAATGCATAAGACTTAATATACAATTATTCAATAATCTACTTAGATTTGCTTCATATTTGTCTCATCATATGTACTGCATGCTCTTCTTTAACGACAAATATTTTATGTTACATATACGTATGAATACGTATCACGCATACAATACATACATACATACATACACATACGCACGCATGCATTACTACACACCCTGAATATTCAAGAAATACTAACTTTTTTGCGTATTGAAGTCCTGAATTAAAAATAAGAGATTTTCCCAAATAAAACTAGATATTAAATTTTTTTTGTCTTATAAACTATTCATAATCGATTTTGAACGCGTGTGTAAGCGTATTTTCTTTTAACTTTATTCATTATTTGATATATATAAATAAAGTAATTATGTAAATTGTATTACCAAACTGTGTATATATGCGTTCAATCTTATGAATAATTTAAAGATGAAACATCATATTTAATACGAGCTTACTCTATGAAATCTTCTTATTTCAATTGCAGGATCCCATTATATATATAGTTCAATCTTTTGTTGTAGGAAAATGTTTTCACGATGATTTATTACAATTTATTAATTCAGACCATATGTATGCAGAGTGGTCATGTAAATGGAGTTTCTGCTACGTGGGTCCTGCAAATAAAGCTGCAAATCCGCTATCAGTTGAATTTTCGGATATTTCATCTACGCGTATTGCTTGTTGCTTTCCAAAAACTTCTATTCGTGGTAAATTGTCTATTTTGACTTCTTTACGAAATAATTGACCAACACTTCGACCAATAAGCTGTAATAGATATACATAATATATTCATAAATAATATTCTTTATCTTCATATCTTTTAATGTATTCTTTCTATTTTAAATATGTATTTAAATTTTACCTGATTTGTAATTTTTTTAAAAAGATCTTTTTTTCCTTTTTCAACTTTATTTCCTTTAGTACTAACTACAGCCATTTTTTCATCGAAACGTTGCAAATCCGTAAGATTAACGCCCGGAATTTGCTGCATTACTTCAATAATATTAGGGAATTTAGGTCGTAGACATTCATAAACTTGTGCACCCAAAGTTATAAGAGAACCTTGATTGGCATCATGTTGTCCATGAAGTTGCAAACCTTGAAGAATTGCTACCATAATATGAGCAGCCATATCAGGTGTTAAACTGCCATCAGCTGCTAATGCTCGTACAACTGGTCCAGTTAACATTGTAGCTTTTAAACTGGCATTTGAATCGTTCCAAGCTAAAGCTCTAGAAATAATAAAAGATTAAAATTAATACTGCTGTAGAATGAATATCAAATAAAACTATATTATAATATCAAATAATTATATTTGAATTACCCTAAAACACATAAAACAACACT
Organism: Apis laboriosa; assembly: GCF_014066325.1. NCBI lineage: Eukaryota > Metazoa > Arthropoda > Insecta > Hymenoptera > Apidae > Apis > Apis laboriosa. The sequence goes on from NW_025220892.1 coordinate 866,287, forward strand.
ATGGCACGTAGACGGATGACGAAGAACTACAGCTCCCAACTCACTAACAACTTCAGCAACTATACTATTTCCACGTGATGAAGGAAAATCTATGGCCATACCACTACTATCTTGTTCCATAGTATCAGGAGGCGTTGCATCACTAGCAGCACCACCAACAAGAGCTACTTTCAATACATCTACAAAATCTCTTGTCAAATTTCGATTTAACATATCAGCAATAACTTCTTGTGTATCAGTATTTTCTTCATCTAAACCACCAGATTCGTACAGATGTGCAATGTATCGCCACTTTGCACTCAATCTTTGACACACTATTAAATATGATAAATATAATAAATATAAATAAAAAACAAATATAATAAGAAAATAATAAGAAAATAAAAATATCTTACTATGTGTAGAAACATGAGCCAAAACGGGTACAAGAACACTTTCATAAAATGCAGGTGGACAAGAATATATAAATGGTTTCATGAATACGCGTATAATTGGTCGCAATCTATAATCTGGAACCATCTAAACAAAAAAATAAAAAAATACACATTATCATTCAAATATAAGAAAGTTTATTATGTTGTTATTGCTATTTAAGAGAAAAAGAATTTTAAAAAATTACCTCCATATTAGAAAAAACTGAATTAATAAGTGCTGGTGCTAAACCAGGCAACTGATAGAAATCTCTCCCAATCATGTGACATCCACTACCTAACATATGATAGCACAAATCATTTATAGTATTAAGAAATGATTGCATTCGGACTAAAGCTGTAACTGAAGACTGATCAGGTTCAGAAGCGCGTTCATTATCATTTGTTGTATTTAAACCCAATAGATTTGCTTTTTCTGCTTCTAATAATTCATGAGCATTTTTATATCCCTAATAAAAAAAATGTTAATATATTCCTCTAATTAATCATTAAAAAAAAAAAGAAAAAACAGATTATTAATATTTGTATTACCTCTGATAAAGCTGCTAAAGCAGCAGATGTGAATAAAGCATTCATTGTTCTAAGTAATGCAAAAAGTGTGGGCAATATAGGAATTACATGTGGTGTAGCAGGATTCCTATATACTGGATTTCCACTTTCGCTAAGTGCAGCTACAAAACTACCTCTTGCAGCACGATCTGGATCATCGGGAATAGAGCACCGCTTTACAACACACAATATTGTACAAATACAAATCATTAAGTCACTTCGATTTTGACCTGCTGGATCTTCTGTAATATTTTCAACTGGTGGTCGATCTAATCCTATAAATCTCATAAATTCGAGTGGTCCTTTAAATGACTCAGATCCAAGAGCAATGAATTTTGCTGATGCATCACCAATTATTTCAGCAACGAATCTAGTTTGTCTTTCATAATCACAAAAATGATTCGATATCAACAGTAATGCTTCATATAACAAAGTAGTTTCCATCTTGGATAAAGGACTAGGTTCTCTTGCTAAACCTCGAACCATTGTATGTATTTGCTCGAAAACTGGAAGCAGTAATAATGGATATTTCAGACTAATTTTAACCATGAGACTAGCAGCATGCCGCCTTACATTCTTTGCTGCTTTAGATCGAGTACCCTTTGTTTCACCAGGTGCTTCAAATACGAGAGCAGCAAAGATTTTTTCCAGAACTCTAGGTAAGATAGCTACTCCTGGCATAGCCATTGAACCAGTTGACATAGATAAGAATACAAAAAGAGCACTGATGCAAGAAAGTAGTGCAGATAATAACCAAGGATCTTGAGGAGAATAACCAAGGCACAATTCTAACAATTGAAGACCAGTTTGTACGCTTGGTCGTTCGTTAATCAAAAGAATTCTTGATACAACAGAATCTAAAGCTTGTGCAAGTGCTTCCCATTCAAGATATTGTAAATCATTTTGATCACTTTGATATCGAAGATCTGCCATTCCTTTCGTAATCTTAGCTGTTAACCATTGTTGCACATAAGTAAATGTTACTAAAGGTGCTACCATTGTTGCTTGACGAAATCCTTCCAACAAATCAGTTCGAAATCTATGAAGAAAAACATTGAATTCTTCCACTGAATCATAATCCGCAAGACAATATGCGCTCATTCCATTAGCTTGTCTGCCTTGTGGATATGCTATTTTTATTAGCTTTGGTGCCGTACTTTCTACATATTTTGGTATGTAAGTTAATAACAATGGATCTTGTTTTATCTGTTCGTGCTTAAATAGCATTATCCAAATTGCATTTGCCATATGTGTTAATGTTAAACTTGAATACATAGTAAATGTCAATACAGTATCTAGAAATATGTTGAAATGTGCTGGCCGAATATTCGAGCTGTCATCTTTACCCCAAAGCGTACATAATTGAGTTGCCATTCCAGTTAACACCTTAATTAAAAATTATTATTTATTATATTATTATAAGCAATTAATAATATATATATTTTATGATAAATTAAAATTTACCTGTGTCAATTTTTTTAAAAACAAATAATGATTTTCATGAAATTCATTGGTTCCAGTAACAGGTGATGCTGCAGTTGCTGCTGTATAAATATATCTCAAAGCATCTTCAGAAAATAAAATCATTAACTGTTTTCTGTCTTCAGCTTTTCCTTTACGATTTACTATTTGTAATAAACATTCAGCTGCTGAACATTGAAATATTGGATCCCCCAATAAAAGACATAATATTTGTAATAATCTACCATCTTCTGCCATAACATGATTAATTGAAATCCATTCTACAAATCCAGTTAACGTGGATAATACTACCTATCATAAAAAAATGATTTTTAGATTTTAGAAATATAATTACAGAAAATAATTATTAAAATATAAATAATTCTATAATATATTTACTTGTACAACTTTACTATGTGCTGCAGCTTCGGAAGTACAACCTAAACTATTTTTCTTTTGAAATTCTGAAAAATGTTGTTCCATTAATCTTAAAAAAAAACTAAAAATTTCAGCCATATTTGTATTAAGTGCTTGGTATATATCCTTTCTTCTTTGATTAGATTCTAATGTTTGCAGAAGTGCAACATCCTCTACAAGTCTTAGAAATACTAAAAGAACCAACTCAGTTTGACTTTCACCCCTTGTACAAGTTTGACTAAGTTCAGCAAGCAATGTAGGCCATTGTTGTGGCCATTCCCTCTTTATCATTTCTACTACAACACGAGAAAGTGCATCTTTAATATGAGCTTCTTCTTGCAATAATGGTTCTGTGCCTTCTTGAAGCAATTTCATTGCACTTTCCTTTATAAATATTTTTTCTGATTGAGATATTTGTGTCCATCTATATTTGATACAATGTTCCATAAGTTGTAATCCAAAGTGTCGAACTACTGAACTTCTGTTTGGAGCTTTTTGTGCTAAGTATAATCCACATTGTGCACACAGAGGAGATGATTCCTTGAAACGTTCACAAGCATTATATACTTCTAAACGTTGCTCTTGTGGAACATTTGGTGACATCATCACCTCTACTACTTGAGCAAGTTCTGCTGATATTTGGGCAACATTGCCCACTCCAAACTCCATTCCTATCTACTATACTGTAATTGAAAATAATAATTAGTTATAAATAATAAATGTGATAAATCAAAAAGAAATAGTATTATTTATTAATGTATTATTTTTATATTTCTTTATATTATTCTTACATAAAATAAAATATAATTTGTAATTTATAATTATTATATAAATACATAAAAAACGATTTTATAAGAATTCTTTAAATATTTAATTTACATTTCTTATAATTTTTATAATTAATTTACATATATACATGATTATAATGATAGTTATAAATTTAATATAATTAATACAAATTTATATATAAAAAAATTGTTAATTCTGAAATATACGTATTGATCTATCTATTTCTATCTCAAATAATAAAAATTATTAACATTTTTTTCATTATTTAAAGCATTTTTATAAATACGATACATACATCAAATTCAATTTCAGCAAATGTTTAATATTTATAAATTACGCGTAAATTTTTTGATGAAAAATGATTAAAATTTTGAGAAAATAAAATTATAAAAAAATTTATAAATTTCATAAAATGACACTATTTCAAAATTCAAAATTCACGAACATAGCAAACAAAATTAAACATAATTCATAAAGATATCGAAACTCTGAACATATTATAAAAATTTTCAAAGATTCTTAAATATTTGGAAAGAAATTAGATAATATAAAATCGCGTAATTGCAATGCAAGAAAAACATGAGGTGAAGCAGCTTGTAAAGTATGCGTAACATGCCCTGGTAAGCATGCCTTGACAGAAGGCACTTACCTCGTAACGCGATCGTAGATCGAGATGGATCGAAGATACACGTTTAAAAAGAATTTTATCACTATGATTTGTCAATTCATATCTGATGATCACTTGGAATCAAAAACTCGCGGCGGCGATCTTATATTTAGTCAAAGAAGTTCGCTTCTGAGGGATATGCGGCACGTTGAACGATTACATATAGCATACGCAAAATACGTACTGCCATCTAGACCGTTTAAATTTAACCTAACCTGACTTTACAACGCGTGCAAGTTTTTTATGTTTATATAAATTATAATTACAATTAGAAAATAATATTATTTATCATAATTATATTAAAAAAAATTAATAAACGAAGTAAGAAATTTATAACATTTACCTATCATATATATCTGCAGAGATTATTATTAGTATAATTTGTTAAATAATATAATGTAGAAAATTTTAAAGGTTATGCCGGTAATCTTTTGTTGATCGTAACACGAGTTCACCCTACATATTAAAAGCGATAATATAAATACATGATGGACGAAGCTTTAACTACACCACCTACATTTCAATTGCATTTTTCTAAACAAATATATTGTGTTGAATTATCTCCTTATGAATGGTCTCAACATTTAATTTGTATTGCTTTAGCAGAAGAAATTGTTATCGGTACTATTAAATTCCAGGTAAAATTTCATAACATATGAATATTGAATTTTAAAATTATGAATTTCTCATATAATATATTTAATTTTAAATTGTTTTATATTATTTTTTATAACAAGAATTTAAAAAATATAATTTATAAATTATATTTGAAAATGTATAAGTTTATATGAAAGAGAGAAAATTGAATAATATAATTTATAATTTTTAATTTATAATCTTCAAAAAAAATATAGTTTTATAAATATTTTAATTTTTCATAAATATTAATTAATAATATTTTATATAATATATTTATGTAAAAAATTAGAAAAAAATTTATTTTTGAATAAATAATTATCATTTTATAAGGATGAAGATGAAGCAGTAGAAGATATTGCTTATAAACCTATTAGAACATTTCGTCATGATATTAGACCACATGCTATTGCTTGGAGTCCAGAAACCTCCTTGAGTGTTGTACCAAGAGTTTTAATATTTTGTGTTGCTGGAGCAGATTTCAAAATAAGATTATATAGTAGTGATATGAATGATAATACTGTATATGAGGTAAAGATTAAAAAGATGGAATTTTTTATTTTTTATAAAAAAATATATTTATATTTCTTTTTAAATAAGATGGAAGGACATAAGGATTACATAAATTCAATTTGTTATGAAACTGAAGGTGAAATATTGGCTTCTGTATCTGATGATCACACATGTAAACTTTGGGCAGTAAAAGAAAATGAAAAATGTATATCTACATTTTACTTAACATCTCCTGGAATGAGTGTACATTTTCATTTTGAAAAATCTGGCAAACTTCTTGTTGGTGAAAAAAATGGATTGATCCATATGTATGATGTACGAAGTCAACAAGCAATTATGTCTTTGGATACAGATATAGTTCCCTTAATGTCTATTGACTGGGGATCTAATCCATTAAAAGTTGCAGCCATAGCAGCTGGAAAATTAATTTTATGGGATATATCCAAACCTAGGTAATAGAATAAAAAATTTACTTAAAGTTAACTAATTTGTTAACAAATAATTATATATTTAATAATTATAGTAATTTTTTTTTCAGTCCACCATTGGAATCAAAACCACTTCACATTGAAGGAGGTTTAATAGTAAAATTTTTCCCTGCTTATGAAAATTTTGTAGCAAGTATAGGTAGACCAGATAATTTATTGAAAGTTACAAATATAAGAACTGAACAAGAAATAATTTGTGGTCAAGTTAAATTAATAGGTGGAATAACTTGTCATTATAAATTACCATATGTTTGTGCAACAAGTGATAGAGAAATTCGTTTTTGGAAAATAATATCAAATTAAATAAAAAAAAAATAAATAAAAAAAAGATGATTTATATAATTATAATTAATTTTCATAAATATTATATTTAATTATTTAATGTAAAAATAGTAAATACTATTTTTACATATAATGTAAAAAAAATTGGAATTTAGTCAAATAATAAAAATATATTTGTCATATAAATTAAAATTCTTAATTATCATTAATATTTAGCAAAAGACAATATAAAAAAAAGATATTTATTTATTTATGTAATAGCATTTAACCACATTTTGGAAATATTTTCCGAAAATTTATTTTTAATATCTTCATCCAGCAACTTGCTGCACAAGTTATTTGCTATGCTATATACCATAACAGGATTTGGAACATGAACCAAGTCATTGAGTATTTGTTTTTTTTGTATTTTTAATTCATTTAATTCAATCATGAGGGATTCTATATCTTGATCAGTTTTACTTTCTTCTTGCGTTTTACCTAAAAAAAGTTAAATATTCATTTTTCCATTTTTTTATTACTATATAAAATAAATAATATTTTTGTTACTTACATTTTACAGAAACTATTTGAGTTTCCAATTTATTAATTTCATTTGTTACTGACCAATGTTTTACTGCTTGTTTATTTATTGCATCCTCTAATAAATTTTCAATCAAATTGATATAGAATTTTATATTATTACTAATAGATTCTTTGTCTATATTGCATGTAAACCAATTTAAAAGGGCATAGCATAAATAAGCTCGTAAACTTATTGATACAGAATAATCAGTTTTTGTATAAATACTTGTTTTATCCATTAATCCTTTAATATCTAATTTTATTATAATTTCAATTAGTAAATTATGTTGATTTTCAAAATTTTTTCTATGTAATATTTCAAATTGAGTAATGGTATGTAATGTAGTAACAATATGTTTCAATTTTTGTTCTTTTTCAACTGAGGTTATTGCTAATGCAATGTTATGACCAACTACTAACCATAACTAAAATTGCAAATTATGAAATACAATGATTAATTTTCAATGTTTTTAAGAATTAATTAAAATTTAAATCAATCTTACCATTCTCTCATTATCTAAAGTAGTACAAAAGCTATTTTTAAATAAATCAGTATAATAAGAATTACATTCTCCACAAATTGTTTTTAAAGCTTGCAATAAACCATAATCTGATTTTCCTTCTATCCACGTTTGAATCATATTAAAGCTTACATTTTTTTTAATTATTTTATCAAGTTCTTCCAAAATTAACAAATGTATTTCTTGATACTAAAAATAAATATTTTTATTTACTTTTTAAAAAAATAATAAAAATATAAAATATATTATATTTATATTATAATTATACCTTGAGATATGGAAACTTTGCTATTATATTTCGTGTTAAGTCATATTCTGAATTTGTGAAAGTTACAATTATTGCTTGATCAATTAAAGATTTACTTAAGGCATCATCATTGCATAAAAGAGCAATTTCAGCTGCTGTTATTAAAGTACTTGCATCTTTACGGCGTCCAAGATATTTTATTATATCAGAAAATTCTCCTAATTTAGCATAACTGAAAAAAAAATTATAATATTTTACTTATTCATTATATGATTATCTTATAACTTATAACTTACATGTATGCTGCTTGTTCAAAATTTCCTGTATGTACACTATATTTTGCCCAATTTTTTAAAATTTCTGTTAGTACTGGATCATCACATTCAAGTTTACATCTTGCAAGAATATATGCTTCTTTATATAAATTTGCATCTTGAAATACTTCTATGGCTTTATAAGTTTTATGTATACAAAGTAAATAAGATACTGCTTTACAAGGATTGCCTTCACTTATTAATTGATATGCATACAATTCACACATATCTTTCCATGTTCTATAATACATTACTATTAGTTATTTTTTAACAATTCTAAAATGAAATTTTATAAAATGAATAGATAAAATTACATACTTCATAGACAAACTAGCTGAAAGTGAAACAAGAAAATCATTAAGACGTTTTTCTTTAGCAGCTTCATCTAAATTTTGTTTAAGATTATTACACCATACATCCATTTCTGTGACTAAATTGTGTTTATTTTTTTCAATATGAATAAATCCTAAATAATGATTGAAAACAAAACAAATATAAGTAGACAGTTATATTATATAATATAATATATATAATAACATTTTTTTTATTTTAATAATGGATAACTTACTTTCATTATTAATGTGTGACATAAAATTTTTTTGTGTAGAAAATAATACTGGTATCATATTATATGAAGTATCTTTTTGAATTTCTTCGATATCTAAACTGTCATTTTTTATTTTTCTTACAATATTTAAAAGAGAATTAAGTAAAAATGTCTTTTCATTTGTTGTATTAGTGCACTTTGAAAAATATGATCGTTCAAATTTTTTATTTTTTGTCTCCGTTTTCATTTTTATTTCTGACTCTGAAATTATTGATGATTATTCATTATTTGTACTATAATAATATAATTTTTATTATTTTTATTAATATTATTTTTATACTTTGAACAATTTGAGAAACATCTGAAATAGAACATTCTGATGTAGCCTTAGTTACTTCTAGTAAATTATTTTCAATGGAAATATTTTTATTAGTTTTATTTTCTTTTTCTTTAGGTTTACTTAATATTTTTTTAGATAATTTTTTTTGTGGTAAATTATAAGCAACTTTCCATATTCGTACTGTGAAATCTGCAGAGCCAGTTATAATAAAATCAGGATCTAATGGACTCCACATACAACACAATACAGGACCACAATGTTCCATATAAGTAGCTATTAATTCTTGTGTTTCAATATTCCATACCTAAAAAAACAGTATATATAATATAAATATTTATTTTCATAGATATTTATATTGTTATTTTATTTCTCTTTTTATTTAAATGAAATTTAAAAATTTATACCTGTGCAATTCCATCATAACTACCAGATATTAAATGTCCACTTATGTACGGACTCCATGCTAAGCAAACAACATTTTTACTATGTCCATTTAAAGTAGCTACAATTTCATTCACTTTGTAAATATCGCACTTTTCTTTTAAATTATCATTATTAGTAGAATTTTTCAATTTTGTAAAATGATCTATAAAATTAGATAAATCAAAAATAAGTATAGTACATGATTCAAAAGCAACAGCCAAATAATTTTTTAATGGAGAAAATGTTGAATCTGTTGCTGTACTCTCAGGATGCCAAACTAAACAATGTACCATTTTTGAAGCAAATTTAGCACATCCACATGTTTCAAATTCTTTATTAAAAAATGAAATTGTTCTGAAAATAAAAGAATTTTTATGAATTTTATATATCATATATTATATACCCATCATATAAAAACATACCCATTTTCAAATCCTACTGCTAAACAAGAAAAATCTGGCTTCCAAGAGAATTCTGTACACTCTTTTTTCAATACAGACTTAGGTTCTAATTAAACAAATTAGAATTTTATATTCACTATAATACAATAATATTACAATCATTTATTTGTAAATATAAAATATTACCTTGATTTGGTTTTTCTGGATCATAATATACAAGTTCTCCTTCTCCACAAGAATATAAAACATATTGTTTGTTTTCTGGATTTGGCCCCCAACTAAGAGTATATATAGTATTTCTATGATATTGTCTGTACAATGTGGGTAATTTATTATTATTTATATTAAATACACCAACTCGGCCTTCTTCAGTTGCATATGCTAATAAATTTTCTTTTTCAGGATGCCATGATATCTATATAATATAATTAATATGTATAATATAATAATTATTAAACAATTTATAATTTTTCAAAGGAATATTATTTAAAAATATCTCATTTCTAATATATTTTATTCAAAATATAATATAAATCTTACTGCGCGAATTTTTCCTTTAATTTTTTGCCATAAAAAAGTTATATTAAAGGAAGTATTATGTGCTTCTGATAAATTCCATAATCGTAACATTGCATCTCCAACTCCAAATGCAACATGTGAAGTATCTAATGGACAAGCAGCAATGCAATATACATATCCAGATTGTGTAAAAATATCATAATCTACTTCAACATTATTATCTTTTATTCCACAACAAATAATTCTTCGATCTTGAGCTAAAGTCCAAATTGTATGTCTGTAATTTATTGAGAATATTTAAATTTATGATTATTTCATAATAATAATTATAATATATTATCATAAATTTGGTAAAAACCTCTGTTTTACTCTCCAATTTTCTATTGAATTGTTTTGGATATTTGGTATATGTGCAATACAAAATAAGCCCCTAACATGATATGCATGTATTACTTTCACATTAGGTTTGCCTCTTATCATTGTTGATAAATCCCAAGAAATTAATTCACCCCATAATGAACTTGTAAGTAATAGCTTAGGTTCTATCCAACGAACTACAACCCAATTACCTATAGAAGCATTTAATTTGGTTCTATGCTGATGAGAATCAAGAGGACCTGTAGGTAATGAAATTGTTGTTTCATAACGGCCATCTCCACCAGCTTTCCAAATGAAAATTGATCTATAATTTAAAGTTTATATATTAAAATTGTGATTGCAAATATTTTATAAAATTCTTTAAATTACCTGTCTTTTCCTCCTGAAGCTAATAATAAATCTTTGTTTAGATTTCCACTTAAAATATTACTCTCTATAGGACACCATGATAAACTAACTATTTCAGTATCATGTCCTCTAAGTTTATAATCTATTTTTCCTTTACCTTGAAAATTAAAGATATAAACTAAGCCACATTTTGAGCCAATAGCTACAAGATGTGGATCATGAGGACAAGAAGAAATACAAGTACATATCATTTTTCCTAGTGAAATTGAAGAAACAATATCAAAATAAGCATTCCACGATAATACATGACCATCAGAGGTTGCTGCATATATAATATAAGGATTTTTATAAGACCAATCTACACCTATTGGTATACTTTGTTTATCCTAAAATTAAAAAAAAAATTTAAATATAATATCACTATCAATTTAATATTAATATAAAAACTTACAGTGTCTAAAAGATAAGCTACAGATAATGTTTCTAAATTCCATATTTTAATTGCATTATCATCTCCAGTAGAAGCTACTAAATTAGCATTTACTTCTTCAAAATGAGGAGTAAATGCAAGACATGTCACTTTAGATTTATGAGCATTCTTAATAATAGAATATTGTAATGTTTTATTATTTTCATTAATTTTAGCAATAACAATCATATTTCTAGCACCCCATGCTACAGTGCCATTGAAAGAACAAGTAAAAATATTACTCAAATACCAGTTTGGCGAAGGTGGTAATATTGTTTCATTCATTATTATAAGCTGAAATACAGATGAGAGATATTCTAAAATGATATATTAAGGAATGACACATATTTATAGTCTATTAAGGTTATCCGGTTTTTATTTAATATTGATTCAAACGTAAAATACACTTTTAATAGTACAATTGATAAACAATAGTTCTTGTTAGATGTTTTTATTAAAAAGAGTTAAAAAAAATTTATGATAAAATAATTTGTCATCGTTAACAAAACGTTTGAAATATATACATTACAAGTATTCAATTATACTTATATAAATATTTACTTATATTTTCATTTGCATACCTATTTTTTACATATTTTTTTTTATTAAACATTTGTTTTTATATAGTTTTTTAAAAAAGAATATTTAATTAAGATATCAAATGATGTTTACAAAATCTGTTAAAAAAATTACTTCAATAATAATGAATGTCCTATATCGATGAAAGTAGATAATATATATATATATATATAATATAATTCTACAATATATTAATTTTTAGGTTATTAACAGATAATGTATACATTGAAATATTTAATTTGATTTTATTATATTTTATTATCATTATTATTTGTTTTGTTCTTGTTACATTAATATTAATATATCGATTTATAAAGAAGTAAAAGACATTTAGGTAACCATTATTGATACAAAATATATAACCTTAAATAAGAAAATAATTATGATATATATCTAAAATGCATATATTTATTTACATAAAATAAGTGTTTTCATAATTTGTTAATAATAAGTAATAAAAATAATAATATAATACCTGATATTTTATATTTTATATACATCTATCATTAAAGTAAGAGAATTGTATTTTTAAACTTCGCTCAAAAATAGAATAGTGTAAAATAATATAATGATTTGATTTTTGCTTTCCTTCACATTAAAAACTATATTTAAATATATAACTTTTCTAAAATATATATATTGTTAAAAATTATATAATTGAAAAATTTTAAGTGATAGAAATATAAAAAAATTAAGAATAGTAAATAAAGATAGTGTATGTGTGTGTTGTGTATGTCGCATGTGTATATTATGACAATTTTAATAATCATAATTTTTCTTTCTTTCTATAAGATAAAATATATATTCATAGTACATATATTTTAGTATGGTCTATATTTCATTTAAATTTTTAAATTTTATAATAAATATAAAAGTATTAAATTTACATACATTAAAATATTCAAGATATAAAGAATAAAATTATAATTAAACATAAATATTTTTTAATACTGAATTTTTAATATTGAAATGGAATGTGAGATCTTTACATAAATCACAGTTTTAACTATGACTAATGTACAACGTTCAAAACTTATTCGTAGTGACAAAAGTTGAACAGAAAACGTTCAGAAAACAGGAACGTATTATTATTCGTATATTTAAGAACTTAAACAAATATCAATACATTTTTATTATTAAATTTTTCTAATAAAGTATTGTATGAAACTTTTTTTATATTTTATAGTATTATTTTTAATATTTTGTTTAATTTTTTAGAATGAAGAGACAAATTGTAATATTTTTATCGCTATTTATTTTTCATTCCGTGATTTCATTCAGCTTTAACTTTGAATTATTCAATCATTATAAAAAAAGTGAAAATGAAGATTTGTATGAAAACCTCGACATTGTAAGTAGAATTATTATTTTTATTTTTATTTGTAAGAAATCAAATTTTATATGCATATAATAGTTTTGATTATAAGCAATATTTATTTTTAATTTTATCAATAATTATTTTTTAATTTTTATTATAATTATTTTTTAATTCATTTTTGTGTATGAAAATAATATCCAATAAAATAGAATATTTAAGAAAGAAAATAAAATATTTATCGGAAAATGTAAGAAATTTTTTTTAATTATTATCATTGAAAATTAGTTGTCTGCAAAGTGATTTACATGTAATAATTTCTGTTCTGTTATATATTTTAATTTCTTTAATATTTGTAAATTGCTAAACATGTTATGTTTTTAAATTACTATGTGAATTTACATGTTTATTCATGTTAATTAAATATTTGAAATATATTTATCACATTAATATTTTTAATGTATGGAAAAATTGGATATAATCTTAACAAAATTTTAATAATAAAATTATTTATTTTTATTATTAATACATAAAATTATATTATATCATACTATTTTGTTTTTCTGAAGTTTTCTTTTTTTAATAAATAACATTAATTGTTAATGATTTAATTTTTATTGTAAGTATTAATGATATAATTTTATTGTAGTTGCAAATAATAAGAAAAGAGGGTTATCCGGCTGAAGCACATGTAGTTTTAACAGAAGATGGTTATATTTTAACAATGCACCGAATTGTAGGGAAATCTGGATCTCCTACAATTTTTTTACAACACGGCGTGTTAGGTTGCTCTATGGATTGGATTGTACTTGGCAAAAAAAATTCTCTTGGTACGATATGTATTATTTATATATGTATTTATATATGTATTTATTTAATAAAACAATATCTATTCTAAAATTAAATTTAAATTAAAATTTAAATTAAAATTTAAATTAAAATTAATTCAAAAATAAAAATTAAATCTTTTTGTGCTATATATTTTATATTTATAAATTTTAATAAATTATTATTTTACATTCTAATTTTTACGATTATAGCTTATTCATTAGCTGATAATGGTTACGATGTATGGCTTGGAAATTTTCGTGGCAATACTTATTCAAAAGCGCATATTTCTTTATCACCAGAAAATTTAACGTTTTGGGATTTCAGGTATTTATAAACAATAAAAATTAATGATAATTAAAAATATAAAATAACAATACATTGTAAATAATTAAAAGTATGTTTTAGAAAAATTTTCAGAAATATGTGTAGAATAATAATTTTATTTTTATGTAAAAAAAAATCATATTTTATATATAAAATAATTAAATAATTAATGAGTATTTTAAAATTTTTAATATTACTTTTGTGATAACATATTTAGTTGGCATGAATCAGGTATTTATGATCTACCGGCAATGATCACTTACATTGTAAAATTGAAAGAAAATTCTTTAAGAGCGTACATTGGATTTTCAATGGGTACGACATGTTTCTATGTGATGGCCAGTGAACGACCGCAAATAACAAAATTAATACAATCAATGTATAGCCTTGCTCCAGTAGCTTTTTTGAAACATATACGAACTCCTTTACGATATTTAGCTCCGTTTGCATCTGATTTTAAGGTAAAAAAAATAATTAATAAACGATTATAATGACTTTCTTGAATGTTCTTTCAACATTTAAATTCTTATTTTTATATCTATCATTGAAAGTAATGAATATTTTCGTGTTAATTTTCAGAAAATAATGTATCTATTTGGAGATGGAGCATTTTTACCAAATAGTTTTATTACAAGATTTTTAGCAAAATATTTGTGTGATATGAATTTTCGGGAGGAAAAGATATGTAGTAATATACTGTTTATTCTTGTTGGATTTGACGAAAATCAATTTAATTACGTGAGTACAATAATTTATGTAAAAATTTGTATTAGATATAGTAGAATAATTTTAATATATTTATACAAATTATTGTAGACACTGGTACCTAAAATTTTGAATTATCAACCAGCTGGCACATCTTCTAAGACTATGGTTCATTTTGTTCAAGAAATAAAATCTGGAAATTTCCAACAATATAACTATGGTATAGAAAAAAATTTATTAATTTATAATAGTCCTGAACCACCTAGATATAATTTATCAAAGATAACAATACCAATCGTATTGTTTTACGGTAATAATGATTGGTTGTCTAGTCCTCAGGTATTTATATATTTCGAAATTTTTTTAATAAATATAGATATTTATATAATTTTCTTTATATTATTTAATTATTATTATTAATTATTATTATTTAATTATTCTTTATATTGTATTCTATTTTTTGTTTAGGATGTTATAAAGTTAACCAATGAATTACCAAAGAAACCAATTATCTATAAAGTGTCATATGCGAAGTTCAATCATATAGATTTTCTATGGGCTATGGATGCTCCTAAACTAGTTTATAAAAAAGTGCTTAAGATGTTGAAAGAATATTATAAATAATATAGTAGATTTAAATAATATTTACTATTATTATATATTTAGAAAAGTTTATATAAAATATACAACCATAACATAAATTAAAAATTATAATTATAAAAAAATTATCTTAGGTATTTCAATTTAGATTTTTTGTTATATATATATATAAAATGTAAAATAATTTAAATTTAATAAAAATATAACTGCATAACTATATTATAATATAAAAATATAACTTTAATTATATTATAATTATATCGGTATATATTTAAGTTATCGCTAAATAAATCTTTCTAAATAAAATATAAGAAAGTTGGATGATTATAATTATGTTCCAAAAGATTTCAGAATATACATTGTTATCCAAACAATAAAAAATCTAGAAAATCTAGAAAATTTTTTGATCTATTTATTCCAATATCTAGAACATATGATTTGGTAAATAATCTGGTCAGCCAATCGATTCGATAGTGCATCTTGAATATTAACCCAACTTAGGTATTTGCTGTCCACCAGATTACGTAAAATGTATTGATGTCATAATCTACGGATCGGGCCACAAAGCCATGGCCTACTTGGTGAAAATTTCAGACAAATTTCTATTCCACACAAGAAAATATTACACTGATGTATCGAATAATAATTCAAATTTTACAACATCGTTTTTTTTGATTCTAATTGATTTTTTGATATATATTTCATTATCATTTGAATCAATGAATATCATTCGTTTTTTAATATAATAAAATAGAAAGATTCACAAAAGTATAATCATTTTTAAGGTATTTCTAGAGTCTTTATAGACGAATCATTCTAAAAAATCAATGTCGATAAATTCTCTTATTGATTGTGTAATGGAAAATCACTAGTGGTATCCGAGAATCCCTCAGGGATATATCAAGGATGTGACCTTACGTACGATTTTCAGATTTTATTATATGAGCTTGGATAACTTAGAAAAAAAAGAAAAAAAATAGTTATCATCATTTATAATTGATTTTTCAGATCTTTTGAGAAATAAATAACGAAGATAATTGATTAACATGAAAAAAATTTTTCGGAGAAAAGTATAAAATCATTTCTTAAAAAAGTTATCCCATACAATAGGATTTTTTAAATTAAAAATCATAAAATTTCTCAAATGATTCGTTGGAATTGGAAACAATTAGAAACTTCTTATAATCACTTAAGATTTAAAAAAACTGCTATTTTTACTATATATTGATTACGTACTAATTCAACAATGATAAAAAAATTATATTTAATATGCATTTGTAGTAATTATTCTATATAATTATTAATATATTTGAATATATTTAGTAAGTTTATTATAACATGTGATACTATTTATTATCGATCGATAATTCAGAAATGATTCTATAAATAAATAAGTAAATTTCACTATTTATTTTAATTAGATAAATAGATATCATTGAACTTAATTATTATTTAATATTATTTAATTAATTTTACTTAATAAAATTTTATTATAATTATTAAAAATAATAAAAAATAAAATAAAATTTTTAATTTTCTAAAAATTTTATAAAGAGTTTATAAAGATGTAAATTATAAATATTAAATAGTTTACACAAATTAAATGTTCAACATGCTATGTATATTACAGTTATCGGTTACATTTCGATTACTTTTGTCAATTTTTTACATATACTTACATATTATTTAATTCCAGTAAATGAAATTGCTTGAATAATTCTTAATATAATAATTCGATCATTTATTGAGCCATTTTCAAATTTCGAATCATCATTGTTAAAAACCATATTTATAAGATATATATAAAACATATTCACATTTTTAATATAATTTTTATACACTTCTTGCACGCTTGTCAATTTCTTCTGAATTCACAAGAATCTTATAATTCATCAAAAAAAGAAAAAGGAAAAGAAAAAAAATATTAAGAAAAAAGAATCAATATTGAATTTATTCCAGACAAACAAACGAAAACAGCAGACAGCAAGCAAACAAAACGATTTTCATCGTACCATTACGATCAGGTTGCACACGAGCATAGTCGCGAGACACGCACGTGCGTGCATGGTTGGTTGTGCGCTTGCGTTTTGTAGTGGCTCCGCGCGCGGCGAGGCGCGGCTGGTAATACAGAAAAGCCATGGTCCGATGGAACAAAAAGAGCAGAAGGAGAAACAGGAGGAACAGAAGCGAGCTCGTCGCGAAGGTAGAACGCGCGTGTACCGCGTGCACTTAGTTTATCGTGTATCCAGAAAGAGAGAAAGACAGAAATAGAAAAAAAGAGAAAGATAAAAGAAAACAACGAGCACGACTCTCAGAGTCTCGAACTCGAGAAGTCTTCGCGAGTCCGGCGAACCGACACACCGCTCACCGATTCCAAAGTCCGTCGGTAGGCTCAGTTGTCTCCGAACCCCCGTACTGTTCGGATGTAGCTACTTTTCGAGTTTTATTTAAGTTTTTTTTCACGTTTACGAAATTTGCTTGTTTCGCCGTTATTCGCTGTATTCTTGTCTCTGAATCCATCTTATTTTTTGAATTTATGTTCGTTTTTCACGGACTCGTGTGATCGTTGTGCGGTGGAACTCAATTTTGAAGAAAAAGGAAAAATAAAAAAAACAAACTTGATACGAACATTTTACGGAAGGAAACATAAAAGGAGAAAAGTTTTTGTTCCGTGGTTGTCAATAATTCGCTTTTACTAGAATTGTTATTTTTTTTTTATTCACTTTTCCACGGTTACATTTGATTGCGTGCAGTCAATTAGAAAAACGAGAAAAGAAGGCAGAGCGCTGGAGCGGCGAAGAAATCGAAAGAAACTTGAGGAGAAGAAAGGAAGAAAATCTCATCGTTTGAACGAACGAATAATCGAGCATCCTTAACACGTAAGCAAACATTTTTCTTTTATACATTTTCTTTATTGATTTTTGATAGATTTCGAAAAATTCCTTAATTACTATTAAATCAATTGATTTTCTTCTCAAGCAATTGAATCAATCATTTTCTCGTTGTCCATTTCTTGGTTAGTTAGGAAACGTATCACAAGGAAGTATACGCGCTCAAGCCATGCACATGTACAGTTATTTAATATTTATCACTGGCGACCTCATTTATTTTAAGTTATCGGATATCGGTATTCTGCTTGAGTTCGCGCGCGACACCAATGCAACTGTGGAAAAAGCTGATGCGAGAAATCGGATACGAACGAAAATAGTGGTCTGCCAAAGGCAGAAAGTGTAACGTGAAATTGTCATCGGTATATACTTATACGCTGTGTGACACGCTCATAAAAGTGAATTTAAAAGTCCCGGTCAATTATTATATTGATGTATATGTAAGATTGACTTCTTGTATTTCAGTAGATCCGTGATCTATATTTATCTGTTATAACTTATATAATTAAAATTATTCTTTATTATATTGGATCATTGAATTCAAACGAACGGTAATTCAAAACAAATAAATATCCTGCTAAAGAAATGGAGTTTTTATTTAAACTTTACAATTAATTATTTTGTTGTGATCTGATAGTGATTTAAATATCATGTCGAACGATGTGAATATTCGAGAAATAGCAATACGAAGATAAACAATCATATAAAGAGCATTTCTCAAGTAAAATGAATTTGAAATTCTATTTCATGTCGCGTTTTCGACGATATTTGGAAATACAATAGCGACATCTTGCTTCAGATCGTATATGCATAAATTAGGTTAGATGATATTGTAAATGATTTAGAAGATTGTGAATTTGTTATTAATTGTAATATAATAAATAATAAAGTTTGATAATAATTGTGAAATAAATCATATAAAAGTGACAAAATTTGGATATTTATGTTTTTTAAATTAATTCGTTGATTTATTTTTTTACGATTCATTCATGCCAAACTATGCAACAAATTAAAGATAAATGGAAATAAGAAAAATCAAAGAAATGAAATTAATGAAAATGATTAAACTTTAAATACTTCTATGCAAAATAATGAAGGTAAATAAAAAAATTTTTTACAAATTTAAATCAGTATAATTTTATGTTATATATAGAGCATAGAATAGAAAATGTAATGTAATATAAATATTATAAATTATAGATAAATTTAAAAATAATAATTAAGCAAATAATTTCAGCAATGATAAAAATTTTATTAATGAAGATAAATAAAAATGAAATTAATGTAAGATTCTAAATAAATCTATATTATTCAGAATATTATAAACAAAAATCATAAAAAAATATATTATACATAGCAAAGAAAAAAATCTTTGATAAAATACCTAATAAATATCAATAAAATATCTTAAAATATCTAGTTAAATTATGTATAACATTAAAAAAAATAATTATTTTATTTTTTAAAATATATATATATTTAATGTAACATAATATAACATAAATATAAATTAATTTATGAAAGAAAAAATAAATATTATAAAAAAAAGGATTGAATAGCATATGGAAATAACAATGATTTATAATAATAAATAAAATGAGTTTGCATCAAATGTATACTGTAAAAAATCAAAATAAAACATGATAGAATCTATATGTAAATATAATAAATAAATTTTTAATTGAAAGTTAATTAAAAAGTAATTGAAGAACTAATCAAGAAAATGTATAGAAGATAAAGAGAAAATAGAAGAAGATATAAATTGTTATAAAACATGATCATTGTTATAAAACATTGATATTTTGTACGCGATTTCGTATATATATATATATATATATACGGCAATTTTGTTACGTATCATCTCTTTGAAACATAATTTCATCTAGATGTTATGTTTATTTTATTAAGAAAGAATTTCGTGATTACATAAATTATAAACAGAATAATATAAATATATAGCACATTCATATAAGTTTTTATATAAATATTTTTTTAAATTTTTCAAATGGTATAAAAATACAAATACAAGCATATTCCATGCAACATCTTTATGAAATTATTGCTCTAATTTATGGAATTATCGTGATTTTATTCTTTATATATGTAATGTTGAACTAAATGAGTTATGACAAATCATTATATCGAGAAAAAAAACATTTACCTGCTATGACTCCTAATATAATGTCTAATTGTTTCGAACAGTGACACAGAACAAAAGAATGCAAATGAACAGTGTTACGAGTTATGTTTCTGTTAGGTACAGCTGCGTTGAATTATCTTTGAAATTATGATTTTATTCAGAATATCGAGATTCCAACGAATCAAAAGTCAGCTAATATTTTGTCTTTGTCTTTAATTAAATTAAGATTAAATTAAGACGAAAAGAATACAGGGTATAAACAATAAAAAGGTATAATTTAAATACCATTCAATTTAATGATAACTGATCGATATTATGTTTTTGCTTCTGTCTAATTACAGTTTATGATTCGTCATTTTTATTGATTACAATTTGAATTTAATTTTGAATTTTGAATTTTTATATTAGCACATTCATAAATATATAATTTATAAAAATAAAAAATAAATTATAAATATGCTATATTATAACTATATTATATATATTTGATTTAGATTAATTATACTTACTTATATTATCTTATATTTATATCTTTTGTTATTATATTATTTTATATTGTCATTTTTGATGACATTTAATAAACATGTTTAGTGTTTTGTCCAAATTTCTAATTTGAAATGAATATACTTACTTATACTTATCATAAAAAACATTAAATGCATTTCCTCATATCATTGAATCTTTTTTTTAATCGATGCATTGCCTTCTTTTATTTCCTATGTCCGTATAAAGTCTGACCAACTTTGGTTAATCAGTATTTACGTCAATATCTTAACCTCGTGTCTCATTGTTCAAGCGAAAACCTTTGTAAAAGTAGTTACAGAATAAGCATACGATCAGTAAAAGTAAAACGCATTGTGACTTGTTTAAATAGATTTACGAAGCAAAAAATTGTCTTTTATACATTCAACTTGATCAAAATTTACTGAAAGTTCGTTACAAAGTTAATTGATCTTAATTTTTTTTTAATTCTTTAATATTAAGAAATTAAGCATAAATGTATTACATTGATGATTAGAGTTAAAATGAAGATTAGAGTTTATGAAAATAATATATAGATTTAATTTTTCTATTTGAATAAAAATCAATATTAATTTTGAAAAACATTTGTATGTTCTAATAATCGCAAAAATAAAAGAACTTAATTTTAATCTAAGTTGAACAAATTTTAGTTAATTAAAATTAATTAATCTTTGGATTGATAAAAATCAGGTGATTGATTCTTATGATCATTTGTAATCCAAATTAGATTACATTCTTTAAAAATTATTTTTTTAGCAAAATTATGTATTAATTAAGGAATTATATTTATTAATTGTACTATTAATTATATATATTATTAAGGAATACTTGAGAAATCTACTAGAAAAATTTTAAAAAGTAATTATTTTTTAATGATCTAGGATGGATAAATCAAGATTAATAAGGATAGTAATGAAAACTTTTCTTGAAGTTTTCAGAATATTTTTATATATAAACATTAATGATATTTACGCATTTTACGTATCGAAATTTTAACAAGACTAATTTCCATTGTTATATTATGAGATTGTAACTAGTTTTGAATTCTCGTATGTAGTATGAAGACTGCATAGTAGATGCTTACGCCTTGGAGTATTTTGTTGTGAAACGATTGAAGCATTTACGAGTCGATAGTTCTACGAGGACTTTCTAATCTGCCGTATATACGTACAGGGTGTCTCGCAAGGTGTGCCGTGAATGCTGCGAGTGACAGATTCCTAAGTCGAAAATACGTCGACCAGCATCGTTTTTTCGCTATGATTCCTGAGTTTTCAGTTGCACTAAAGTATGTGACAATATTCAAAATATATTCAATTTCATTACGAACACTGCAGGTGAGAGAATTTAATTAAATATGAAAATTATTATTATTTTTTCTATTAATAATAATATTTTTGCTTAACTTGAAATAGATAAAAAAAATATATATTTTAATTTGCTAAACAGTAATGATTTATTTTTAAGTTGACAATAATTAGTATATTTTATTTTATCATATCGATTGTAATTTATTATCGAATAGATAATTTATTTTTTAGTTCGCAAATCTTCTCGAAAGCATCGTATATAAATTTGTTACTTGAAGATTCTTGAATTTACTGGAACTTGACGAACCTGTTTCTCATGTCGCGACTTTTGTCGCAAATTTCTTGATTCGAAAGTACGATAACTTGTATGAATCTTTCGCAACTGCTATTGATTATGTGAATATTGTAGATATTCTAATCAAATGTATGAGAAATTGTTTGAATTTTTATAATAATTTGAAATTATATTAATTGTAATCCATTATTCAAATTATAAACGAATTTTTTTTTCGATTTGATTTATATATATGTGAATCTTTCGATCTTCATCATATTGAAAGTATAAATATACATACAATTATTTCAATAAAGGCATTCAATGCGAAACGAAGTTGCATATGGTTTCAGGAATGCAGTACACGTGGAATGCCATTCAGATAAATTGTATTTTTTATTATAGGAGGGTTGGATTCTTTAAATTTTTTAATATGTTGAACGATTCGAAAATTCATCTATGAATGACTATGATGATGTACGTTTCGAATTAATAATTAAAATTGTTTCGCTTAGACAAATATTTGATAAATAGATATAAATAGATATAAATTTGGATATATATTTAGCCGAAATCATTTAAATAAAAATTTCTTAAATCGTGTAACGTCAAATTGTACGATCATGAAATTTAATTCTAAAGAATTTCAATATTTTCACAATTAAGAAAGATGATTTTAAAATATAATAATATAAAATTAATTTTGCTACAAACTTCAAATTTTTATGTTTCCAATAATCAAACATATTCTATCATTTCAACAAAAACTTCAGCATAAAATTGAAATGAAAAATTACATTTTTTGATATTATAATATTAGTCATGTTTAAAAATTTATTAAATAATAAAAAAATCACGAATCAATTGAAAATAATTAATAGCTTATTATTATTTTCAATATTCTATTTCTTGCTAATCTATAAATGACGATTCATACATGTAATTCAACATTTCTGATATTTCCAGTTTTACAACACTTAAACGAGATAATGCAATATGCGTTTTTTCCACTAACTTTTCACGATTACCTATACACTAACTTTATCGTCGGCCATTAGTGCATTCTTATCCTAGGAAAGGTTTCGAACGTGAATATTACATTGTTTAAACGCAACAATAACAATGCAGAGACGAGGATTCTTGCATCATTTGGGTCAGCTTTATCCGTATTTACAATGGCGCATACGGGTGATCACGTACCGTTGAAAAACAAAAGCGAGGATTTTCAAAAACAGTATTTCTTCGGAGAAAAAAATTATTTCCTATGGAAATAATGTTAATATGATTTGTATATGACATACTATATGTTAAACATATAATAAATGAATAATAAGGATTCATTGATTGATAATTATTAAATTTATATTGGATAATTTTAAATTGCATAGATCAATAACTTGTTTATGATTTGTATATCACTATTAAAAAAAAGAGTGTGAAGAAAGTTACAAAAAAGAGACAAACAGAAAAATTTACCATGTTTAAGAATCAAGGTGAACTTCTCGTTGAAGAACTCGAGTGTCATATTTTTTGTTTTTTTTCTATGAGAATTGAAAAAAAAATTACAAGAAAAATTGTTGTAGCCTTGCAAACTTTGGACAAGGTGATTTAAAGTACCAAGTATCAGGACACTATACATCTTCGATAGATGCAACCAACAAGTTTTCTAATATATAATATTTTTTTTCTATTATTATGCTTTCTTATATTTTTTTGAATTTAATGTATTGCATTTTCTTTCAGCATTTCTTTTGCATTAATCATGTTATTATTAAAAATTTTTATCTACTCACTTTATCATTTTTCTATTTTTTTTAATTAACTGAAATGCATTATAAATAAATATTGGAACTTATTGCGAAAATAAATTTCAAAAGGTTACAAATTGTTTGTTTTCACAATCTTAGTGAAAAGATGTACAACTGTATTTGGAAAAATTAATTTGACTCTAAGGTAAAAATATAATTTTATATATTTATTTACATATTTCCATTATCTATTACAGTATATTTATAGTATACTTAAATATAAATTTTAAACATTATAGATCGATAATTTTATTGATAAGATCTCAATAAAAAACTAGGTTATACATTATCAAAAAACTAGGTTAAACATTACATAATATTGTATATAATATTATATAATATCGAACTATATAATATCGTATTATATAATATACATATATAATATTATATAATATCGAAAATTACATAATAAAAAAATAGTTCTTAAAATATTGAAAATTATCGAAAAAAGAAACTAAGTTGTACTCAGTATAGATATCGAAATAATGTTTAAAATGTCGAAAATTACTCAAATGGTTAAAAGTCTTACAATTAAAATATATTTTATTTATAGTGAAGTCTTTCTAGTATTTGATATAAATGATACATTTTAATCTCATATATTTTTTTTATTATTAGTTATTATATATTAATGATTTCTTAATTATCTTGATATAATTTTTATGGATCTAATATATAAGAAAGATATATATTATATTATTCCAAAATGTTTTATTGAAAATAAGATAATTATCATATAAAGTTCATGCGATTTTTCTCAATGATTTATGAATTTTCTTTTCTAATAAAAACGATAAAAATATTGACATCACGATCGATCAAGATGTTTGCATAAAGTTCATATTTTAATGCGTCTGACATCATCTAAAATGATGATGAGGTCAATAAGATGTTTGATTTTTATTGAAGAAAAAAAGGAAAGAAAAATTCAAGAAGAATAAGGAAAGAATAAAAAGCAAGTATCATGGTAAGCGGAGAAAAGGCGGGAAATTTTGAATAGCGTCCAAAGCCATTTATCGAACCTTGACCTCGTCGTTTGCACTCCAATTAATTTCAAGGCAAGGCACGCGCACCCCTTTCCACCTTCTAAACTATGTTTATATGCTAAAAGTTGATAATAGTTTGTTACGTCGTATACATGCGTAATGCAATCGAAGCTTGCAGGAGATCGTTTTATGGATGTCATTAGCATAAGCTGGTTTCCTAGCTGGTCAATGATAAAAAATCAAGATACGGAAATTGGCTTCTTTTACCATAGCTTCTGAGAATGCTTTTAAATGCAATTTTTATACACCTTCCAAGAATAAAAAGAGAAGCTTGCCTGTCGAGGTATTAAAACCCGATATACAAGCTAACGATTAACACCGTGGACAACTTCTGTTTTTTTAACGAGCCGGATTCGTTGAAAAGAGTGCCAATTAATTACATGTTTCATATATAGAAACCGTCGTCAAATATTTCCTCCATATTTGCTTCCCTTCTCTCTTTTCTATAATCGACGATTGAAAATGAAAAAAATTTTAAAAATCCAGTGGTATAAGTATTCTTTTACATATTCGTTTTTACTATATACATATATTACGAACATACTATTATACTATAGTGTGATATATATAATCTTGTTTTTTTTTTGCGCTATTGACGAAGTATGGGATAAAAAATATCGAAACATATGTTCGATATTAACATGTTATGAAATTCATAACGGTCGGATAGTGAATGGATGACTGGAAGCATCGATAGATTCGTTCTCTCGATGTACAGCGTCCATTTGTTTGCAAGAGAAGAGGAGAAATGGTACAACAAGATCCGCGGTTAAAGCAGAGTTGAAGGTCGTTGGGAACTGGTTAGGGTGGGTATTCTGTTCTCGTGGTACTACACTTTGGTGGCCGAATCGTGTTCAAGTAAGTCAGGGTCATGCAAACCGTGTTTCTGTGCTATCGATATAAAAGTGAGAATTCAGTTACGCATATTTACTACACGTACGACGATACTTAATTACGCATACCGAAGATAGACTGATTTTTCGATGCGTATAACCATATTCCTTGTGTAAATATGGCGGCGCGCCACTGCGTTTGAAAAGAACTATAGAATCTTTGCTTCGATATTTCACGTTTGTTTTTACTGGCATTTTTTACGTTTTGTTAAAAAAATAAAAATTGTTAACGTTTAATCAAAATCTAGTACGATTCTAATTGTTGAAATCCAAATCATCTGATAATATTCTAATGAAAATCAATAAATTTTATTCTTTTTAAATTTTTTATAATTTTTATAATTTTTATAATTTGAATTTACATCAAATTTAATTATCGCTTTTACAATTTAATAATTACATTGTATAATAAGAATTTTTTATAATTTATAATTTTTATAAGTTTTTATAATTTATCAGCAATATTATCAGGAATAATCTATCAAAATTATATTTTCAATTATTTTTATTATTTTCAATTAATTACAATTTTAATTTGATATCCCAGTGCAGTATTTTCGATTAAAATTTCAAAGAAATTGAAACATTATAAAATTTTATATGATATATTTTACAAAAAAAAAATTTTTTTCGAAAAAAATCTTCGGCATTTGTTCCAAAAAATGTCAGATTTTTCATTGTATCTATTGTACGAAAGCCACGCGTTTCAATGGAAAACAATTCTCACATGTTTTCTCTTCGGAACATGTTTTCTCGAAGGACGAAACGAAGAATTCTCGTATCGCTTGCTTGCTTGGTACGGCGGTATTCTTGTTATGCAACAGAAAGATTAGTTATGTCTTTTCGTCTTGCTTTTCCGCAGCTTTGTCTTTCGCTAGAAGAAAGAAAAAAAAAGAAAAGAAAAAGAAAAGAACGCCCTGCATGGAAAGGAACGTGAATCTCGCGTTTTATCCATGTTTTACCCGTTAGTACGAGGAAACGCGACCTTTCGAAATGGCGGGAAAGGTTTTTATTTTAAACTTGACAGGTTTTTCGTTGTATATTCGTGCGCATGCTAGCCTTCCGCGAACTGCTTCGATCTTGATTAACGACCATAATAAAACCAAGGTTTACTTATTCTTCTTCTATGATCTTCTCTCGCATAATTATCACGATTTGATCGTTTTAAGATAGATCGTATGCATATTATTATATATACTGTTTTTGTGATTGTTGAATAAATTGGATCTATTGAATAAAAATTTAAAATACGTATAAATAGACATAATACTATAATATTTTCAGAAAAAAAAATGTAAAATTTTTATGTAAAAAAATATTCTTTCACTGACAATTATTTTTATTACATTTATATTTTATTATTTTATTATTTATTATCATTTTAATTAATGATTTATCAATTTATTTATTTTTATTATTCATAGTCACATTTGTTATTGTAAATTGATAAAACTAAAAACTTATTTATTTTTTAATTAATCTCACTCTCAATTTTAATTGATACATATAGCGCAATTCCACTCTTTTTCTAATTTAAATTCATCGTGAAGATTCTTTAAAGCGTGTATTCATATGCTTAACGATTATCGTGCTCAGAAAGTCATCAGAATTCCATCTCATAATTTAAAATAGTCGTTCGTTCGATCATGGAATATTTTATAGATACGAAATGACAAAAAAAATATATAAGATCTTCAAATCTTAAAATAATATAAGTAATAAAATCTCAAAAAATATTTAATTTAAAGAGTATCATTGTGGTTTTTATATAATTATGCTTAATATACAATGAAATTTAACAATGAATAATTTTCAAGAAATATTAAATATATGTCCTTAATATAAATAGAATAATGAATTCTATAATCTGGATTTTTTAAATTTCGATCAAATGTATTCCCTTGTAAGAAGGATAGTGATACAACTCAACGTTTTGAGAAGTGAAGAATTTAAACATATACACTATTAATCGAATTTCTATTATCTATACATTATTATGTACACTTATATATTTCACGTAGCGAACAAACTATGGTGAAATCCAACAATCTTTCAAAAATTTCAATCGAATTGAATCAATCGAATCGATCAAATTTGACCAGGGAGGTCTCTTCATATGAGCAAAAATTACCCTTTAACTTCTGCAGATTTCGATATGATATTCTCTTTGGCGTAAACAAATGTGTTTAAGAGGGGGCGGAAGAAAGTCAAGTACTCGCACATAGTTTGAGAAACGCTGCCAATGAAATCAAGATTCGGGAGAAGGGGGGGATCAGAGCGCGCAGAAAGAGTTAGCGAACGAGGTGAAGGTATTGCGAGCGCCGCTTAATTGCGATGCACGCCGTACGACACGTGTCACGGCATTGTGCGGCCGGTCACGCATTCCCATCGATTACATCGACGACAAACGAATTTACAAGCGCAACTGGAACGTGATTCGCGAACGCTTCAATAAGGCCTTTCCAAATGAAAAAAAAAAAAAAAGAGAAAGAAAGAGAGGAATAAAAAGTAAAAAGAAAGAAAGGAAAAAAAAAAAGAAAACCATTCCCTTTAAACTGCACGATTCGTGACGAGGTCTTCGCACGCCTCTTCATACCAATGAACGATCCGTTATAAATCGCTTTTACAGAAAATACGCGCTGTTGCACGCGCGCGCCACCGTCCATAACTATCAGCCTATAATATACGAGACGTTCTTTCTGCACCTCGATACGAAAATATCTCGTCTTCCTTGGCTGAGGCCAGGTTTTTAACTATAAAACCACACGGTTGGAATATCTTCCCTGATAAATCGTGGGATCTTAATTCTCGAGAGATTAATCAGATTGTTCGTGTTGCGTGCAAAAGGGAAAGGAATTTTTTTCAAGGAGGAAAGGGCAATTTGTTTTCGAGAGCTGTTCTCACGCTATAGTTACGTATTTAAAATTTTTTTAATACATTTCCTTTTATGATTATTAACAAATCTTCAAATAAGATTAATGATAATATATCTTTATATCATTGCGTACAACCAATTTTAACATTTATTTTTTTAGTTTTACTATGAAATCCTGCCTGTTTATCAAATTATATATATATATACCACAATATATTAATTCGTTTAATTAACAATGTTTCAGGTAGCAAACACGTAGAATGGTAGCCTCACAACACGACGGTACCAGAAGTGTCGGTGGCGGTGGTGGCGGAGACGGTGGAGGCGGCGGTGGAGATGAGACCGTGTACACGGTGACCGTAAGCGGTGTCGGTTACAGGAACGAGGGTTACAAGGACGACGGTAACGACGGTATACCTCCTGAGCCGCAGAAACCACCGCAATTATCGTCGACGGACGATGACACACAATCAAGAAAGTTCAAACTCTCCCGCGGCGAGAAATGGCGTATATTGAAGAACATTAGCACCGTATCCGTGGCGTTTATGGTGCAGTTCACCGCGTTTCAAGGCACGGCTAATCTGCAGTCGTCGATTAACGCCAGTGACGGTTTAGGCACCGTGTCCCTTTCAGCGATTTACGCTGCATTGGTGCTATCATGCATCTTCGTTCCCACCTTCGTTATCAAAAGGCTCACGGTTAAATGGACATTGTGTATTTCGATGCTGTGTTACGCACCGTACATCGGGTCCCAGTTCTATCCGAAATTTTACACCCTGGTACCGGCTGGCGTGCTCCTTGGCTTGGGTGCCGCGCCCATGTGGGCAGCTCAGGCCACCTATCTCACACAGGTTGGTGGTGTGTACGCGAAACTCACCGATCAGCCGGTAGACGCCATCGTGGTCAGGTTCTTCGGGTTCTTCTTCCTTGCCTGGCAGACCGCTGAACTCTGGGGGAATCTCATTTCTTCGCTG
Source organism: Apis laboriosa (assembly GCF_014066325.1). Lineage (NCBI taxonomy): Eukaryota > Metazoa > Arthropoda > Insecta > Hymenoptera > Apidae > Apis > Apis laboriosa. The sequence continues at coordinate 896,672 of NW_025220892.1, forward strand.
GGTAAGTCAAAGTCTCGTTTATCTTTTTTCCTTCCTTCTTGAGTTAAATCCAACTTATTTTATTTTTAGATTTTTTTTATTTTTTCATGTGTTTAAACTTGCGTGGAAGTATGTGTATACAGATAAAAATTTTCTTATTTAACTTGGATTAAGTTTCCGTAGAAAGACGTACGCAATTTTTTTTTTTTTTTTTTTTTTTTTTTTTTTAGTTAAGTTTGGTTAAGTTTATAGAGAAATACGAATGCAAAAATTTCAAAGGTAAAACACTTGGTGATTGAATGAACTTTTAATAAAAGATTAATGTAATAAAATCCATTGTTCTTGACGTTTTGTACCACTAAACGAATGATATGAATGAAATTAATATGCTGCATCATGTAGTTGCAGTCAATGAATGAAACTTATCAAAGAACGAGTTATATGAATTAAATATTTATTTATATAATAATTTATTACAATCAATGATGTACGAAGTAGCAATTTTTCAATGAAATTTAACTTGTATCTCGGTTATGAATTCAACAAATATATCATAGTAACTTTATTATTGTAGTTAAATTAATTACAATTATTATGAAATTTTTATTATCAATTTAATGTATGCAATAATAACAATATAATTTATGACGTAAAATAAAAGTCATAAATTTCAGAAAATTCTAAAAATAAAATAATATCCATAGTTGACAGGTATTTTAAAAAAAAATTACCACTCATTAAACGATAGTAAAATTGCTAAAATATATACATTATTATCAAAATGACAAGATAAAAAAACAACGTAAGAAAATCCAGAAAACATTCCACACAGTAAATACCTATCCACCAATACTATAAATTGGCTCTAATTAACCATACCGTTAGGTTAAACAGTGTCTCATATGCACGAACATTATCCGCCTCGAAGTTCCCTTGAGGCAAAAAAATGCGACCAAAAGTTCCATCCCATAAAGAAAAAAAAAAAAAAAAGAAATCTTCAATTCACCGATTCCTCCGTTCTATATCTACCGATCCGTGTCATAAATTAATCCTCCAGAACACGTGCCCAAAAGTCCCTTTCTAAGAAGCATTTAAAATGCAAATGCCGAAGCCCATCTTTCTCGAGGATCTCAGGTCGCCAAGAACGGTTCGAACGATTCTTAGAGAATCTTTCGAAGGTCGGGTTGGAATCGGTGTCAATATCATACGATCCATCATAAATTTGGTGATCAACTTCTCCCACCACTCTATCTATCCCACCAAGATCTATCGAGAATCACCGATCCACACATGATCGAGTGGGCTCATTTTCGAGGCGCGAAACGACACTCGTGGACAACACATAGAGTTGCGATTACGCATTACACGTATAGCGGTATATGTACAACAGTGATAATACACGCGTAGTGAGACTCGCGCCGGGCCAAATATTCGCTCCTTTCCCTGACGAATTGGCTGGCCGGTCGGTCGGTCGGCCTACGAGGTCGACAACACGACAACTCTTACCACTAACGTTCTCCATGGACACACTCGAGTTTCGAGCTGGTCTGACTGACAACGCCGGCGAGAGACTCGTCGAGAAAGACAGGCATGCTCGAGGGACAGTGATGGAAAACGCTTTGCACGCGGGAAGAAACGAGATTTATCCGGTATAAACCTGTGATAGTCGGTTTCCGTACCACCTCGTACACATTCCCCGATAACTGGACAGCGGTAGCGCGGGATTTAACCGTTTTCTATGATTCGAACCGTTCGATCGACGCTTCCTCCCTGGCGGGCAATGGCACTTCCGTTTATTCTGCTTGATTCTGTGCGCGCGACGTGGTCCAAGTTTTCACTCGAGAGATAGGTTCCAGGTAAACCGTAGTTTTATTCCTTTTCTTCCTTTTTCTCTCTCTCTCTTTCAGTCTCCTTTCTTTCTTCGTGTTTATAGGTTATGGAAGTTAATTGATCTTTTAAGGTTATGTCAATTTTGATCAATTGATCGCTAAATTGTAGTTGATTATGATATATCACGTGTTCTTTATGATCATACGTATTCATAATTATAAATTAATATTTGTACAAACAAGAAAATAATTATTGCCTTATAATTTAAAGGAAGAAATAAAGGATGGAAAAAGTATTATATCCATTCCTTTTGATAAGTTAAGTATATGTTATATTTTCTATGGATCATTTTATCACAAAAAATATAAAATAAAGAAGAATCCAGATAGATAATGTTCTATAGTAGGCGAAAGGAATGGAGAGGGAGTTGCATGTTGACGGCCTTGTGTAGTCAATTGATTTCGAACGAACTATAAGCGCGCCTTGCTGAAACCTGTTTCTATTGAGTTTCTTCCGATATCTGTATGAAGAATTTGTACTGTTGGAACTGGGAATTGTTCGCGTTTAGAACAGAGGAAATTTTTGCTGATTTTTTTTTTTTAATAGACTTGTACAATGGTTTGTAACATAGTGTAAGTTGATATAAAGATTGATATAAAGACTGTATTTTAAGTGCACGATTATGAAAATGCGATAAATGTATTCATGGAACAATGTATAACTATAATGACTCATCGTTGCGAATATATAATTTTTCCTAAGCATATGTTTCTTGATTACATTTAATTTATGTTTTCGCGGTTTACGTTTGATCGAAACTATTATTTGCATTTTCTTCTTCGTCTATTAACGGTATACCTTTGATAAAGATATATATATACATATATTTTACATTTCTTGAATTCCTGAAAAAATTATTTCTAACGCTTTAATCATTCAATATTTCTTTAATAAACTTCTCCAATATTAATGAAATATTAAAAAAAAGAAACAAGTATCTTTAACATATATTTTCCAATCATTGTTCAATCCATTCAATCATATTATTGTTACACATAAATAAATTACATTTTTATTTATTTTATCGAAAGTATCGATTATAGAATGAATCATATATAATCATATTGTCATTCGTATTTCATTCAAACATCATCGCCTACCTTTTTCTATTCGCACTTTTCGAATTCAACTTCGATTTAAAAATAATTTTCAAACTTTGTAAATATTCATATTCAACTTTACGAACACAGGCGAAATATTTCCGATTTCCCGTTGTTTAACCGAGGAAATTACTGGAACAGTTGAATTGCTTTGCGCACATAAAACTGAACTTCTTCGAGCAGGAAAATCGCGTTCCAGCCTAACATACATGGGTTTTGCACACACGTAACAAGTCGAATATATTACAAGTCGATAAGTAGGACTTGCGGACAATCGGAAACGATGGTGGGAGACATTGTAAACATACTACGATATTATCAACGACGCTCTGGTGAAAGTTCCTGTCGTTCGCCGTCCGATGACCGCGTACGCGGATTGGCCAATGTAAATTCCAGAATACGTGGATATGTTTCGCTTTGGTGCGGTATAATCACCGCTTAGCACGATATTTATACGTTTGACGAACGAGATCGTTCGCGATACAAGAGAAAACGATGAATATTTTTTTTTTTTTTTTTTCAACGAATATAGTGAAATCTCTCACGATTTATTATCGATCGATGAGTCGGTTTTTTTTTTTTTGAGGGAGGAGGAACGAAAGGAACATTTCCTCTATCTTTAACCTTTTCGATTTTATCATATATGTGTCGCGTTTTATGAAATTTTTTTTAAATGCCTTTAAATGTGGTGAATATTGAATGATACGGATGGCCGATAGATCGTAATCGGATGCATAAACTTTTGCGTACATATTGCAAGCTTGATCGCCTGCAAAGTTAAGGAAAAAACTTGATAAATCCTTGAGAGATTTATGCTTACGGTGCGATAAGATTGCATTTTGTTTAGGGTCTCGCATTCCTTTAACATGAATTTTATGTAACGCGGTTTAAGAAAAATGTACGTAATAGAATTCGATTTTCGATAAATGTGGTATCATTAATAAGTGTCACAGTTTATAAGATCGAGGTATAATAATAAAAATATCCTATATTCGCTCCATTAATTATTTGTATATCCATTAGGTTATCGTAACGACAAAATTATTATAAAACAACGAATTTTTGAAAATAGACAGAAGGAGGAAAATGATCGAATAAATGAAAAAGAAACACGAGATACGCGGGGAAACAATACAGAATAAATTGTATTTACTTCCGAATCTTCATAATTCTTCGATCACGCCAAATTTTTTTTTTTTTTTAAGTGCTCAGCGGGGGAGAGTTCGGCAGTGGCAGCGAGAACAGCACCACCAACTCGAACAAGATCAAGCACTGCGGCGCAAATTTCTGCGTCCTTGGGAACGGTGGTCACGAGACCTTGGAGCGTCCTCCGGAATCGGAGATCTATGAAATATCTGCGATCTATCTGTCTTGTGTAATCGTCGCCGTCATCATCGTCGCCCTGTTCGTCGATCCGCTCTCGAGGTAAGTGCCAACATTTGTACATTTGTACAACAGGCTCGCGCGCGATTGGTCGAAAAGGCGCCACGCAGCTTTCCACTCTCCGTGTCGACCTTTAATTTCTCGCCTCTGCTTCGACCGGTCATTAATACCGGTTACAAATGCCTGCCTGACGCTCGTAATAACCGTATTTATTGCATTATTCGAACATTGTATCCCGCGAAAAAAGAAGGAAATAATAATAATAAAAATAATAATAATAATAATAATAATAATGAAGCAGGCAGATTCGCGCCGCCGAGAGAATAAGAAATCGTCCTCCAGGTTGATGATGATAGCGTTGAAATTACTTTCGCGTTATTTATCGTTGATAATTCAAATGTTGGATGACTCAAGTGCAATAGGTAGCCGTTCATTAAGCGGTACGCACACCGTTTCTTTTATTGGAACTGCTACGGTTAACGATTTATCGGAAAATCGACTCGACGATCACACGTAACAAGATGGAAATTTCGCTTCGAGAAATTATCCGTTAATTACGCTTGATTGATAATTGTGAGGCTTTGATCGTGTCGTCAGAGTTTGACACGACATTTCGTATTCCCTCGTTCCTTCGATGAATAACGATTTATCGTGTAATTTCTTCGAAAGGAAAAAATTATTTTCCAATTATTACATTATCCTATAATATATTCTCGCTTATTATTCATCCTTTATAACATTATTATAAATTATGGATTTCATTGCGCGAATTAATCAAGCGATTTTATACAGCGGTTGATTAGAAACGATTATTTTCTATTTATAATTGTTCATTAAGGAATGATTGTTCATTCAAGGAGTTAGAAATTTATTAGTAATTTATACGTGTCGTCTTACGACGATGCAGCATGTAGGACGCAAAATAAATTACACGTTTCTCGACGACTTATGATAAGACGTCTTAGCCGAAGGATTTCATTAAGTCGCGTATCCACGATGATCTTGAATTGCTAACGAATACAATTCTCTCGTATTCGAGAGAATTGGCCACGGGATCGTTTTCGTTTTAATAGTCAATATTTGATATCCCGTAGTTAAAGAAGTCCCATGAAATCGTATTTATCATGTAACAACCTTCCGCTTGTTATTACCGAGAAAACACTCGAAGCTTCTGGAAGAGACTAGCACACCTTGGACGTCGCTTAAAATTAAGCAAATATCGTCTCTATCGTTTTCGAGATGGATCATTACCGAAATTAACTAGCGAAACTCTGTATTTTTCTGTTTCCGCTATTGGAAACCCATCATTTCATTTCATTTTTTTTTTTTTTTCAACTCGCTAACGTTGTAATATCGGAATCTCCCGATTTTGCCCCGCGTAATTTTCCTTTCTTCCTTGAAATTTCCGTGCGTTATTTTGAATTATTTTTCAATAATTCGAATGCGAAACGAGAAAGAAAAAGAAAAGAAAGCTGTTTTTATTAACATTAGCAATTCTTCGAGAAGATAAACACGTCTTAATACTGTAAAGTTGAGAAATCGCGTATTTCGTTTTTATCTCAAAATTAAGATAATACGATAAATTCAATTAGCACTTGCACACACGCTGCTCGTGTTATTCGAATCATGATTTGTTGGAATTTAACGGTTTACATTTCCAAAACTGAACACACTGTACGGCATGCTCGCGTGTCACGTTCATAAGTTCATATATATGAGATAAGATTTTTGACATCTTTGTTTATTAAATTAGTTGATTTTAAGACGACAACGAGCGGGAAATGGCAATATAACTCGTATCTCAACGCGAAAAGGATCTTAATTTCATTATGCCTCGGCTAATTTCTATTTATTCTCATCTGTTTATCCCATTTAGTACGTCAGTTTTAAGTGGCTCTAACTCAAAAAACTCATTCATATAAAAGAATAGACAATCCTCTGTGTAATCTACAAAAGAGCAAATGTTATTGAACCCCTGTTATTTAACAAAAAAATTGTCACTCTCGATGAGTCATTGGCACAACGGTTGGCTTGCCTTTCGGATAAGTATAATGATGAAAAAAATAAATAAGATTTAGGCACGATAAAGTACGATCGATGAATGACGTGGATAGAATTGTTAACAACTATGAAATTATCAACGTTAAAACAGATATTGATCCAGTTTAGTCCCTCGAGGACAACAACACTATATATTTTAGAGTTAATCATCGTATTATGGACACAAGACGAGATTTATTTTTCTTCAATTAACGTTTAATATTTGCTTGTGTACGCTTTGAATCAGTATTCAAGTGTGTGTCAATAAGTACAATGCTCAATAACTATGAATAATTTTGTTTTACGATTGTTTTTTTCCTTTTTTTTTTTTTTTTTATTTTTTTTTTTTAATGTATGTTCTCTGGATAAGTCTATCGATAATAATTTATTTCTTTTCTCAAAACAAAAATTTTTCCACGCAATTGTCAATAATGCATTGATCAATAACGATATTGAATTATCGTTAATTTATGTTCAGCCTTGAATAAAATTAAGCGTCTCATTTCGTTCGTTCAACTTATTATTTTATTTGAATGGATAAGAGTTTCTCGGCCCTTTTTAATGACCATTATAAATCATTATATCACGGTTTCATATTTTATTAATTTCATTTTCTTTCCTGATAATTGAAACATGACAATTCTAAATTCCAAATTGAGTAGAAAAAAAAAAAAAAAAGAACAGACTTTTTATCTTTCTGCTAATTTGTATGATTGATATTAAATCAGTTAAGATTGTCATGTATAATTATTTCGTCTTATTTTTTCGCCTATTTGAAGTTTTTTTAAATGTTTATTCAAATTTTAAGATGGAAATTTCGATCGATATCANATTGAGTAGAAAAAAAAAAAAAAAAGAACAGACTTTTTATCTTTCTGCTAATTTGTACGATTGATATTAAGTCAGTTAAGATTGTCATGTATAATTATTTCGTCTTATTTTTTTCGCCTATTTGAAGTTTTTTTAAATGTTTATTCAAATTTTAAGATGGAAATTTCGATCGATATCAGATATTACATGTATGATAATTTCGTTTAACGGAGTTTATGAAATATCATTCTTGACACGCAACAGTAGCGATAAACCTTTAAGTTGTTATGAAATTTGCTTTATCTAAATTTGCACATATTATGGAAAATAATTTAAATAGATAAAGCATGTAAAGTCAGGTTTAAATTTTTGTCCATTGAGGAGAAATAAATTATCTAATTATATATAGGTGTATTTATTTCAAAATCTTTTACGAGTGAAATTTTAAACAGCCGCAAGAAAATCGCGAGCGATTAAATGTTTCGCAGGAGCCATTGTCATGAAAGCCGCTGAGAAAACGAAACGTCACGAATTGGTTTCTAACCAGGATGTAGGTTAATGAAGTTGTCACGCTAGAAATCAATGTCAAAACCGTTTCACTTGCGTGGATTCGCAATGAATGGGAAAAAATAATAATAATAATGAAAGAAAAAAGACCAAGGAAAAAATTACAGTCGAGCGAGAAAAAGAAAAAGTCCACCGTCGCCATCTGATTAAACGTAGAATCGTTCTTCCATAACGATATATAACAACGATATAATCAAACAATAAGAAGATCGAAAGTCGAGAATATTCATGTTTCGAAGAAATCAATTCGCGCGGATCCAAAGTTGGTTAAGAACGAGAGACATGGAACAAAAGAGGAATGAGAGAAGAGCATGAAGGGAAGATTAAAATGGGGGGGGGGGGAGAGGAGGGGAGGGGAAGGATCGCTTCGTGTTTCGATCGATTGGATGATGGAAGCGCGATGATGTGATCCGGGTACTCCCCTGGAAGCTTGCCTAAGGGGAAATAAATTATACATATCCTTTCGATGGGCAGGTGTCAACGAAAAAAATGCCACATCGCTTCGGGATACACGCCTCTTCGTTAACTGTCGTGATTTTATTTTATTAAAAAAAAATTTATTTACTTTTTTTTCCTCATTTTTTTCCCCTCTTCTTTTTTACGCTTAAACTTAAACATAATTTACATGTATAAAAAATTGTTTTTCGAATTTCCATAAAATTCTACGTCTTTTTATTTCTTTTCATTTTTTTTTTTTTTTTTTTTTTTTTTTTTTCGTTCAATTGGAATGGTATAAGATGTTTGTTTCTTTTCCGATAAGAAGAAAAAGTTTCTTTTTATAGAAAAAAATCTTCTCAATCAATCAAACTAATCAAAGATTGTTCTTTTCTTAGAATAATTTCTTTACAATAATTTTTCTCCTTCAATCAATCAAAAATTATTCTCTTCTTTATAAAATTTATTTCTCTGAATCAATTCGAAAGAATTTTTCAATTTATTTTACAAAAGATAATAACTTTTCTTTAATCGAAGCAAAAATCTCTTCTTCTAGTTTTGTTCTCTAATTATTTTATTAATTATTTTCCAATCGAATCGATCAGAACTTATTTTCTTCTCTGTCGAATAAATTCCCCCATATTAATAATTATAATAATTCTCGAATCATTTCGAATTGATTTTTTTTTTTCTTCCATCACGCACGATAGGATTTATCAATGGCCGATGGATGTATTACTACGAGCCTCGTGGAGGAAGCGAGTTTCCAGAAGTTTCCGGCAGCGGTTCATGAAAACTCGCCCACATAACGGAAGAGAAAAAAAAGAGCGAGAAAAAAGACAGTGATGTTTTTTTCCACGAGTATTACGAAACGTGCACCTTAATAAGCGTGTATCGCGCGAGATCCGCGCAAGATCCCCCTCCCCTTCACCCATTCAGAATCGCTATAAACATTGCTCTGCTCATGATTACAAAATAGCGTACATCCGACGCGGGATGCATCGAAGCACGGCGGTTACACAATCACCCGCCGCAATTTATACTTATTAAAACTCGATAAATTTCTAGCTGTTGCCAGCATTAAAATCTCGGGTGTATGCCGAGGGTATGCATGTGCCTGGCGCGCTATTGAATTCGAGAAGCTTTACGATTTGAAAAGAGCCATGTTATATTCGTATTTAAGAAAAAAAAGAGAGAGAGAGAGAGAGAGAGAGAGAGAGAGAGAGAGAAAATCAAAAGCCTGATTACAAAATTAAAAAAGATATATCGAAAAGAGTAAAAATGATTTCATAAATAAATGTTTGATCTATTATATAACATGTTATGAATTTTTATATATATTTCGAATTGTATTAAACTTTCTTGAATTGAAAATTTAATTACGTAAGAATGAATTTCTATTAATTGTTACGATGTTTGGAAAATTTAATATTGAAATAAAATTCGTGCAAGTTTAATAGATCTAATATTTCTCCTTCGAAAAAAGATTTGTCGGAAATATCGAGAAATAATATATATATATATATATATATACGTTTAAGAATTAGCATGATAGCAGAAATTTCGCGACGATTTCTACTTGTAATTATACAACAACGTTCCTTGACACATTCATATATTTATTTATTCGGTTGTCATACCTTATTAGTACCCTCTCGAAGAAAAAAACGGTATATTTCACCGAAACGAGTTATAAAAAGGGAAAGAAAAAGTTTATGGTTTTTTTGATTACATAAAAAAATTTCACTTGAAATAGATTGGGTGAAATTTTTCGATAAAATCATATTCGATCGGAATAGTAATAATTTCTTTAATTTCTCGAACACGCAGTGAAAATCATTTATGTGTACGATATAATTTGTTAATAAGCAATTCTTAATTTAAAACTAACGTTGACAATGTTGAAACAATAATAACTCGAATATTCATGAATCTCAATTGTTTTCGTTATACATTTTTGCACGAAAGAATGAATAACATAGAAACGATACGATAATTACACCATTTTCAAAAGTATTAAATATAACAATATTATCTATATATTCTCACATGGCGAATACATGAATGACACGGCATGGTTATTTATATAATAAAATTATTTTTCGCAATTATGAAAAAACGTATCTCAGAAAATGAATTTAAAATTAATTTCAATTCATTATGCAACCAAATTATGATTCTTTTAGAATTTAAAATATATGTAATAAATATTTATTACGTTCATTTCAACACAAATAAAATTAAGATAAAATTTTTAAAATAATAATTTTAAATATAATAATTTTTGTAATTCAATCACGTTATATACTTATTGGTTATATTATAACATAAAATCAACATAAAATCAAAGGAAAAAGCAATCGAAATTTCTTTACAATCTTTCATTCTCTATAAATTTAAGAGAAATCCCATATTAAAATTTCCATTGTGAAAAGAAAGCAATTGAAATCTTCGATTTATACCACTAGAATAATCCTCCATAAATAAGAGAAATTTTATTAGAATTCAAATATCCGTGTATAACACACAATTATCCATGTGGCCAAAATATAAATACCGTTATTTATGGGACTTTTTACGTAGCGCCATCCACTCGACCCAGCAACCGGATGGCTTCCGGCAAGTGATCGAGTCGTATAAGTGAGCCGACTTGTTGGAGATTTGTCATTTCAAGTTTGGTGAACTTCTGACTTTACCGACCATATCTCTCTCTCTCTCTCTCTCTCTCTCTCTCTCTCTCTCTCTCTCTCTCTCTCTCATTTTTCTCTACAGAATTTTTTTCCTCGATCTGATGTCGTCATTTGCATTTCAATCACGCGCTGTCTGGCGGAGAGCAACATTATTTGTGCCTTTTCTTAACAGTACATAGTAGCGTATACCAAGGACGTCTGTTCTCTTATCCGGACGTTGGTTTTTCAATGATATACCGTCACTAAAAATATTAATGGCTCGGAGAATGGTGATTTTCTATTGTAACATTTTCTATTGGCACCCGTACCATTTTTCAATTCATTCTCATATTACACGTAGTATATATACATTTGCATATGCATCGAGTCTAAGCTATATTTTCATTGATAATTAATGCGTATGACCTTCCGACTCGTTAGATCGAGAGATAGCTTCCCATGATAAATGGTGACGACACCTTTATATCCATGGATATAAATTGAAAAAATTGAATTTGATGTCAACGAAAAAATAAATCAACTCGTTTTGGTCCTCACAATTTTAGTTAATGAAAAAAAGGAAGGAAGACTCGTTAACTTATTTGAGGCGAGGATTCTATTGTAGAATAGATCTTTAAAAGTTGTTTAATTTTTTTTACTCGTTTATATTGAGAAATATGTTAGAAATGGAAAGATTTGATAGGTAAAGAAATGGAAATTTTAGATAATTTGGATCATCGATAAATATCTTTACGATATTAATTGATAATATAAAGTTGTAAGTTTTATCTGATAATATTTTATTTTCATATTATAATACACATATACCTGATGTTTTAGATAAAAATTACGTAACATCCCTGATTATCAATCTTAAATGGATTAGAAAAGATAGAAAGTACTTATATTATAAGTGTTAAGTATAATTTAGATAATAATTATTTTTATTATAACGATCAAATATATAGCAACGATACCCTGATTGAGAAATTTCAAAATAGTTTCTTATATAATTGTTCGATATGAATGAAAATTTTTACCAACGAATAACATTGTGCACGTACCATTCACTTCCATGTAATAGCGTTACATAGTATTATTAAGCGCGCAAAGACTGTTTAAAAGTAGTTTAAATGTAAGATGATGCAATAGGAAATAATTTAGAAATTCTAGAAATTCAAATTGACGATAATTATTTAACAATTAGAAAGGGATCGTAGTATGGATTTGAAAATAATTGTACGAATTATGTTTTCAATACTTCAATGACACAAGTATTTATGATTCTATTTCACTTAGAAATACGAATAAAAAGGATCATTAAAATGCAAATTTTATGAGTCTTTATAAATTACGTAAAAAAAGATGGTTTGTTATACACCGTATTACCACGGATCCGTGCTTCATTCATAGGATCCAGATACACGAGCCTCGTGTTGATGATTGTACTCGGATTTACGATCATGAAGCATAATATCGAAATGGTTAGAAAAATTGTCTTTTTCCTCTCCATCGTAATATTCGCGTCCAATATGCATTATTTCTTTCTATTTATCATCGTGAATATTTCTAAACATTCGAAATCAAACGTTTGTCCATATTTGATAGAATATTTTTAAGAACAAATTTTAAGAATAATATAGGAATTTTCTTAAAATTTTCTTAAAACATTTAATCAAAATACATACAATTTCTGGCCAAATTTACGAATTAAAAGCACGTTAAATATTTTTACGATTACGATATTACGATATTATCGTGAATCGTTCGTTCAAATTATTACTAATAATATATAGATATATAGAAAACTTGTCTTTAAATTTTTGCACTTAATTCTTACATATTATTTATTTTAAATATCTTATCTGTTTCACAAGATTTCAAGCAATTACAAATAGCATGTTGCAATTACAGACTTATCTCAAAAAATTATATTTCAAGGAATTATATTATATTATATATTATATTTTCTTGAAACATCTTATTATAAAAAAAAAAAAAAAAAA